>NC_036650.1:8962965-9085340 GCF_002806865.2 Cucurbita pepo subsp. pepo | reverse complement strand
TTTTTTTTTTTTTTTTTTTTTTTTTTTTTGGAATTAGAGACAAGTCACTCGAGCCAATGAATTTATTTTGTCGGAAAAATAAATATTAAAATTCCTGTATCTTAAACTATTTTTACATTAAAAAAAAAAAAAAAGAAAAAAAAGTAAATTAATGATTATAAAATGAGAATTAAAAAAAATTAGGTATAATTTAGTCTAAACTAACCATTATAATATGTCAAACAAGGTTTGTTTTTGGTTGATTGAGGTTGTGGGTTTTGATTAGTTTAATACATAAAATCTAGCACAAATCCTAACAACTCCATTTGATTTCATCATACTTTATATTTTTCTTTGGTCTTTGGTACCAAAATACATGCATACTTCCATTTCACACATATTTTATCATCTAGAATGTGATATAAAACGCGTGGATGATCTCGACAAGTTTTTACACAATTTAATAACTGACTTTGATACCATTTGTAACAGTTTAAGCCTACCACTAATAGATATTATTCAGCTTGGTCGGTTACGTATTGTTATTAGTCCCACAGTTTTAAAACACATTGGTTAGAGAGATTGTTACACCATTAGAAGAAATGTTTCTTTTTCACTCTCCCCTTCTCCCCTTCAAATTTGTTGAAATATATATATATATATATTTTTTTTTTTTATCATTAAAAAAAAAAAGAAAAAATCTCAAGATCTACGTGGCGGTGGCGCCATCTGACCGGATGACCCGCTATCTTCCTCCGTATAAAAGAGACCACAGCTACAGTCCTCGACTGATTTACTCAATCCGATTCTGTAATGGAAAAGCGCCATTGATACACCACACGAAACTATGCTTGCCACGACTTGCTTCTCTCCAGCTCTGCCTAGGATTCTCTTTCCCCCATCCTTTCGATCAGACTCCACTCCCTTACACCTTTCCTCCCACAAGCCTCGCGCCCCAATTACCGCCACTTCTACAGGATCACAATCATCTCTTCTGTCGGAGCCCTCTTCCGACTCCAATGCCGCCATTAACCTCCGTACAGCGCCATGGACGAAGACTCCTCTCTATCTTCAACCCCTAGAAGAAGAAGGCGTGGATCTCGCAAAGCCCGAAAGAAGTAATGGGTCGGACGGTCATGGGGGCAAAAAACGCTATAGGGCGTTAGCCGATAGAAGAAATGTTAAAACAGGGAAATACGCAATGCGACGAATTGCTAAAAGCATTGAAAAACTTCAGAAAAATGGTGATTCGGGAGAAACTGGAATGAAATTGGAGGAGGTTGAATTTGGGGATTTTTATTTGGAGGGTTTTGATGAGTCGAGAACTCGCGGGAGAATGCCGTGGGAGAAGGACGATGGGATTGTTTTGAGGAGGCCTAAGAAGAAAACAGTGACTTCAGCTGAGCTGAGTCTTGATAAAGTGTTGCTCGAAAGGCTGAGGGGTGAGGCTTCAAAAATGGAGAAATGGGTGAAGGTCAATAAAATTGGGGTTACTCAAGACGTTGTGAATAAGATACACTTCACATGGGAGACAAATGAGCTTGCCATGCTGAAATTTGATGTCCCCTTGAGCCGCAATATGGATAGAGCACGAGAAATTGTTGAGGTGAGGTTGGTTTTGCTTAATTTTCTCTTTTGTTTCAAGTATTTTGTTATTTGAAGTAGGAATGCCTTTGCAATTTACCTATGAGAAGTGTTTCCTTAAGAAAAACTCTGTTAGGAAAATCACCGCTTTATGCTGCCATCCATTTTTGGACTTTCAGTTTATAATCATACATATTATGCTTAGAATGTGTTTATATGGTTACGGTTCCTCTTGTACAGATGAAAACTGGTGGTATGGTCGTCTGGAGTAAGAAAAACGCCCTTGTTGTTTTCAGGGGTTGCAATTATCCACTGGGTTTGAAACTTAGCACAAAAATGCAAGTAGATAGTCCTTACTGTTCCAGAACACCGTTCCTGGAAACAGACACTGATTTTTCGCTCGACGAACATGATGAAGGTGGTTCGAATCGAAGTATAAACGACAATGTTGATGAATGGGGAGAAGCTTCTACTTCTTTCTTGAGTGGGTCACTCTACGAGAGGGAAACTGACAGACTATTAGATGATTTGGGGCCTCGCTTTATTGACTGGTGGATGCACAAACCTCTGCCGGTTGATGCTGACATGCTTCCAGAGGTGGTTCCTGGATATATGCCTCCCTATAGGCGCTGTCCACCCTTTACTAACCCAAAGCTTACAGATGCTGAACTACTATATCTGAGGAAGCTTGCACATCCCTTACCTACTCATTTTGTTCTTGGTATAATTTTTTGTTTTTTCTTCATTGAATACAAATTTCTTGAGCTCTTCAGTTGCAATATTAACTGAGATAGGATGAAGGTAAAAATCAGGGTCGAGGGTTTTGAATAGCTGTCTTTTTTCTGCTTCAAATTTTATGGGAAGTTGCAGAAAAACCGAAACAATTTAAGTGAAGGTCGTGAGCAACACAATGGCATGTCCACCTTAATCTGTTTTTTTCCTTTCCTGAATTGGTTGGTCCAGCACAACACAACTTCATAACAGTGTAGGAAGGGTTCGACATAATTTTTGAAGAATGGTTAATGATCATTTGCTCCGAGACAAATCTATAGGGTATAGAGTTTCAACTTCACCCCCAATCGACATGCATTTTCATTAGTGGATAAATAATGTTTTATGCTCTATTTATGATGTTGTGTGCATGTTCATAGCTACATACAGACCCTGCTATATCATGGCTGGATTGAATATTCTCTACCTAGTTCATTGGGTATTTCTCTGTTCACTAATTTTGTATTTTCCAAATATTTGAAGGCAGAAACAGAAAACTTCAAGGGTTGGCTGCTGCCATCTTAAAGTTATGGGAGAAAAGTCTGATAGCTAAGATTGCTTTGAAGTGGGGGGTTCCAAATACAAACAATGAGCAGATGGCGTATGAACTTAAGGCAAGTTTTCTAGAAATAGTATTTGTTCTAAAAGTGTATAAATTATGAGACATCGAGCCTGAAATAATGGAAAATTTTCTAGTATATGTTAAAGACATCGTCCTTCAATGAACATCGATTTTACTAAAGCAGAAAAATCATTGTCTGTATAGAACAGTCTAATGCAAACATTTTCTAAAGACTAACTGAATTTCTTGCCCTTGAGTTTAACTCAACAAATCCGAGTCGATGTGATTGCATTTAATAACCATTACTGGTTCAGAGTCTCACAGGAGGAACATTGCTGCTGCGCAACAAGTTTTTCATTATCCTTTACCGAGGCAAGGATTTCCTACCTGTTGGAGTTGCCAATTCAATAATTCAAAGAGAAACGGAGCTCCAAAGATGGCAACTTCACGAGGAAAATTCACGGCTGAAAGCCAGTGAACTTTTTTGTTTTGACACTGGGAACTTGGAAGAGAGAGCCAAGGCTGGAACTTTATCAGATTTTAAGGATATCACAATGGAGTATGAAGATTTGACAACCGGAAGTACAGAATCAAAACTTCAAGCAGATGCTGAAAAGGGAAAAATAATTAGGGAGCTGAAGAAGCAAGAGCGAAGGCTTAGCATTGTAGGGTTAACTTTTGACGTGCTATTATCTGAATTGATCATCCTTGTTAAGCTGTTATCATGTCCTCCTGATGTTTTTCTCTTATGGGGATTTTGCAGCTTGACTTTAAGGTAGAGAAGTCAACAAAGGAGTTGACAAAGTTGAATGCATCATGCAGACATGTCGAGCCAGATGCAGACCAGGAACTGATTACAAATGAGGAGAGGATATGTTTTAGGAAGATGGGATTGAAGATGCATAGCTGCTTAACACTCGGTACCTCACCGCCTTTGGAATTTTATTGAAAACATACAAATTTGATCGATTTTACATTGACGAAAGCAAACATAAGAACCCCTTTTGTTTTCTGGTGAATTTAGGTAGGCGTGGTATCTTTGATGGTGTTATTGAAGGTTTGCATCAACACTGGAAACACAGAGAGGTGGTAAAGGTGATTAGCATGCAGAGAGCTTTTAATCAGGTTCTTTCTACTGCGAAATCGCTTGAAGCAGAAAGTGGTGGGATTTTAATATCCGTGGACAAACTAAAAGAAGGTTATGCCATAATTATTTTCCGTGGAAAGAACTATAAACGACCTCTACGTTCGGTGTCCAAGAATCTCTTGACTAAAGGAAAAGCATTACGTAGATCCTTGGAGATTCAGAGAATTGGAGTATGTGAAGCCTTCTCTTTTGCACTTCTCTTCCCTGTTCTGTTAATTTAAATGTGAGATCCCACCTCGGTTGGAAAGGGGAACGAAGCATTCTTTATAAGGGTGTGGAAACCTCTCCTTAGTAGACGCGTTTTAAAACCAAGGGAAAGCCCAAAGAGGGCAATATATATTAACGGTGGGCTTGTGCATGCTCCAATTTTGTGTCAATATGGCTGCTTTGATTCTGCTAATTTTCCTGTTTTCTCTGCAGTCACTGAAATTCTTTGCTAATCAGAAATGGCAAAAAGTTTCTGAATTACAACTCGAACTGGTGCGCAGCGCGTCCTCGTTATATTGGAAATGCCTTAAAAGATTAAAGTTTCTAATAACGTTTTGTTTTGCAGGAGAACGTGCATGATAGTGGGGAGTAAATTAATCAGACTTAGAGTACAAAGCTTGTCTATTAATGCACGCCTCTCTTCTACGTTGAAATGGGTCTGGTAAAGTGATCTAAATGTGACTAGCTGTGTGTGTCTCCACAAGCTACTAATGTTTTTTTTACATCTTTTTATTTTTATTGGTTCGTTAGGTCTATGAAGAACACATCAGATCTCCATGTGAATAAAGTTTGATAGGCAGAGACCCCACATTCAGTAATGGATGCTTCAAAGCTGTGAAGACAACAACGCAGCTAAGATGGAGAGGAATAAATCCTTTACAAGTTGTAGAGCATAAGGGGATCTGTCTACTTCGGTTCTGGAATGGATACTGTAAGTGAAAAGATAAAGACACACATGATTCTTTTATTTCTATAGAATATGTACATAAATCAGTGACCTCTAAATCAGCCAAGATGGAGAGTCTGCAAAACATTGAAAGCATATGCTTTCATGTTCTGGCAGGCTTTAGTGGCAACTTTTGATGAATTTACATATCAGATTATTTGTTTGCATGAGATCCTATATCATTTGGAGACGGACATGAAACATTCCTTATTAAAGATGTGGATGTGGAAACCTCTCCCTAGTAGACGTGTAATGGGGAAGCCTAGAAGAGAAAACCCAAAAACCTTGAAGGGAAGATTAAAAAAGAAAGCCCAAAGAGAATAATATTTGGATGAGTACTGATTCTACTACGTAACTTTGAAAGACGCGTTTTAAAACTGTGAGGCTGACGACAATACATAATGGACCAAAACGGACAATATTTTCTAGCGGTAGACTTGGGCTGTTATGACTTGATTGAAACCTACCACGTTCTTTGAATTAAGCTCTCCACTAGTTTAAAGGGGGGAAGGAAAGTAGTATGTGATGTTAAGGAGGCTGATGTGGTTAGCTGAGGGGTTTGCTGACAGGAAGTTGGGGAGGGTGAAAGTGTCCATCTTGACGAAAACCTGAAAAGGAGAGGACAAGTTCCTGTCCAGAAACCTTAAACTATGATTGTTGTCACTGATATGGTATGAGAGGGATAAATAAACTCATGAAGGTTAAAGAGAAGATGAGTCAAAGGATGGTTTAGGGTTTAGGCAAGAAAGGGGTGGGAAAGTTGTCCAAAGCTGAAAAAGCAAGTTTTGTTTGGTTTTCTATTCCTTTTTGTGTATCATTAAGGTGTGGGAGAGGGATCCAAGTAAGTCTCATATCTTAGGCAATCTTAACCTACACAACAATATTGATTGTCTCTTTGAAGAAACAAAGACTTAGTAAAATAAAAAAATAAAAAAAAAATGCAGAATTTACAGCTGGCAGTGTTACATTTTTGCTTAAAGAAAAGCATAAATGGGGTATGACCAAAACATTGTGGAAATTATATTCCGTTTTGTGTGTGTGTGTGTGTAGGGAAGGAATATTTCATCTGCTTCCTTCCAAAGTTTGCTCCAAACAAATGTCTTTGTTGTATTTGTTGTACACACGAGGATCATGTTCGGGACCAAGTCCTATCATTATTGTTATATTTTTGGAATTTTCTTGGTTAGTTGATTGGTTCACTCGATCTGTAATATGGTGATCCATATCCAACTCAATAGGCTATATTGAGTTGGACTCGTTAAACTTTAAGTTTGTGCTGAGCTTGGATCGAGTATAAATAGGATTTAGACTATCCCCTTTAAACTTCGAGTAATAATTTTCTTTCGTCATTATTTTTTGAATTTCATTATGTTTGTTTCTTTCTCTCACAATCTGATTAACTTTCCATTTAGTTTTAATCTCTTCTAAATCATGTCTTCTAAATCATTTCAAATATCGACAAGATAGTCTCTACTAAAAACTAAATCAAATAGGATTATACCCTTAATAATTAATATGATCTCGTGTTCCACATTCTACCACATCATGATTTGCATTTCCTAAAATCGTGCTACTATAAAGTACATATACATAATGACCCATGTGACTTCTTTTTTTATTTATTTTATTTTTATTTTAATTATTACAATTAGTTTTATATCAACGCACCTCTCCTCCACATTCAAACTCCTTGTTCCCAATTCTAAGCCAACACATATATTAAATTCAAAAACTAAATACCAACAATAATAATTACACACATTTTTTTACCTCACTCCCAAAATAAGCTTTTCCATTAATTCATCATTACCATCTTTAATTAAGATTTAACGCTAAACGTTTTCTTTTGTTTTATAATCGTTAAAACCTTCTTTTTCCGTTAACGGATTGGTGAGTTCTCAACGTCGCGTGGCCATTACGTCCTCACGCAACTACGGCGCACGTTATCAAAATACGGCGCCAATAGTTAATTACCTTTTTAACTTTTAATTCTAATTCACCGCTATCGTATTCGTATGGTAATTTATCAGTAATTTCTTTTTTCTTTTTCTTTTTTTCTTTAAAAATTATTTACATTGTTTTCTTCGTTCTCCTCCCCACTGCTAGACCACTCGTCCGAATTTATTAGGAAAAAAAATGTTATGAAAATCAAAAAAGAAAAAGGAATTAAGGCAAAAGTTATGGAGTTTCTTCGTACAGAATTTACCAGAGAGGAGTATCCTCTATTCGGGAATGGTGACGAGCACCGGCCGCCAAGCTCGCCGGAGAAATCTGTAACGAAATGTCGCCGATATCGGCCTTAGAGAGCGGCGAGTGATGGAGGGCGTACCGATTCCAGCGGCGCCGGTGTTGGCCGTCGTTAACAATGCTTCCTGTTCTTCGATTCTCCTGTCGGAAACCTTATCCTCGAGTGGCGGCGACGAGACGAACAAATCCTTGAGTTTCCGCCTGGCTCGGACCTCCTTATCGTTTTTCTCCGGAATCATATTGTCGTCGTCGTCATCGTCGTCGTCGACATCTTGAGGATCGGCGGAGTTATCTTGGTAGGGAAATCGGCGGCGATCGGCCCGATTGAGGAGCATTCTTAGGGTTTTGCGTCGGCGACGGCGGAGGTGAAAGACGGGGCTAGCAGTGGGGCTTTGAGTAGGGCAACCGGCGACGGCACATTGGGAGGCTAAGAGCTTGAATTTATGCAAGGTAGCCATGGGAGATTGAGATTGAGATTGAGATTTGAGAGATTCGTCGATTAATTTCTCCTCAGTGAGACTGAAAATTGGAATCAAAATTTGGAGATTGTGAGAGAGAGATCTGAGATTCTGAATTAGGGATGAGAAGAAGTGAGAAGTGAGAAGTGAGAAGTGAGAAGTGAGAAGTGGGAAGTGGGATGTGAAATGGATCCTTTTGGGTGTTTACTCTTTGGCGTTACAGAGAGACGACGGCGGCAGCATTTATTTTTTTATTATTTATTATCTTCTTTGGAGGGTTATACCTAGCCATTGCTTACACGTGTCGGCTCCTGGGAACTTGCATTCAGATCCTTCCAAAGTTTGTATTTACGGTTCTACCACAACCCCCATTTCCATCACCCAACACACACTACAAATATAATTTTAATGTCATTTTCCTCCTATAAATTTCAAATTTTCTTTCAATACTCACACATTTTTAATTTTATGTACAATTGATTTATTAGTTACAAATAATTTTCTTATTCAACCGTGTTTGTAATAGAAAGAAGGAGTCAATCGTGTTTGTAATAGAAAGAACTACTGGTAGTCCAATGTTCCCACCTAAAGTTGAAGTTGAAAGTTGAAAGTTGAAAGATTGAATTGGGACATTAAAGGAAAGAAAGAATTGAAATTGGGACATTAAAGGAAAGAAAGAATTGAAATTGGGACATTAAAGGAAAGAAAGAATTGAAATTGGGACATTAAAGGAAAGAAAGAATTGAAATTGGGATGGAGATGAGTGGTGAGCAGGAATAATGATGGAGTAAATGATGGGCTAAAAGTCCAGAAACAAAGACCTTCAACCATCCAAATCAACGCACAGAAAAAAAAAAGAAAAGAACAGACTTAAATTTAAAGAGTGATTGATGAAGTCAACTTCCAGATTCCCATCTCTCCATGACTTCGCTTCACCCCACCCATTCCTATATCGTAAGCTTCATCTCTAATGTCGGAAAATCAATCAATCAATCATATTATCCCTTACAAATGGATTCCAGATCCTTTCTGTTCTCTCTTTCTCGCCTTTTTTCACCTTTTCTGCTCCTGATTTTGATTTTGACCACGTCTCGTGCTTTCCCTGATTATGGTGAATGGTTCTTGAACTGCAGCAATTCGAAGGGATGCATGAGTGTTCCCGATAATGAACCTCCTCTCTGGTCAAATATTGGAGAAGAAACTTGTGGTGGTAATCCCCAGACAATGAACGTCAACTGCGATGGTGGAGGCCGTGAAATCATAGAAATTGAGGGAAGAAGTTACCAACTCCTGGGATATAGTATAAAGGATCAAATTCTTATAATAGCTGAAATCGACCATTCTGCTTGGTTTTGTTCCAACCATGCTCCCTCAATTTCCATCTATGCGATGATTCATGTATCTTATCACTGCGGGCATCCTCATACACCAGACAAACCTACTTGTCCGGGATCTGAGTTTATCCACATCCCATTAGATAAGAGGACTAGTTTTGATGGATTTTGTTCTTTGAGTACTGAAGTGAAAATTTCACCATCGTTGTTGAACGAAAATCACAATGATTTGAAAAGGGTAGCGCAGCATATCATAGAAGAGTTAAAGGCAACGCGGAAGGTGAAATCCAATGCAGAATGTGGGAATTGCAGTGTTCCTGGCGCTGTTTACAGTTATGACTTGCAATTGCATCAACCAAAATGCTGCTGTAAAACTTCCCCTAAAGTGTTTGAATTCTGTCCTTCCCCACCGGCTGGATCGCCACAAAACGATGATGCGCCCAAAACAGCAGCACCTCCTCCCGGTACGTACACAAACCCTCTCCTCTTTAACTCTTCTTCTTGCTTTCCCTTCGAAATGTACCCAATACTTCTTCAGACATGATCCTTATTCTCTCTAGCTTTCCACACAAACAATCTCACGCTTCTTACCAATCATCACACTCAACAACTACTATAAGTTAAACACTGATTAATCTGCTGCATTCATAAGATAATGTCTTCTATGGAATAAGTGACCATGTCCCCCAGAGTTATGATCATGCTTCCCCCTACCTTCCCATTACTACTTTTTCTTACTCACTTTTCAGCTCACAACATGAAAATCACAATACTATCCCAAGTTTTAAAACTAACATCTTGATCATTCACAAGAAGAGGCCATCACTACCAGTCACTGAACTTATATATTACGCATATATGTAAAATAAAAACTTTGTCCCGTTGTATTGTTTTGGGACCTCAGAAGACTCGCCTTACTCCTTGTTATTCACTAAATATGATTCTAAACTTAATTACTTTTCAATCATCCTGAAAATGGTGATTGCAAGAACTGAAAGATCATATTCAAAGTTCGGGTTTGTTCGAGTCTCCGATCCCTACTCTGTAGCAAATATTGCACTGCAAATACAGCAGTTTAAGCAAATGATCGATGAGGTCGGGCCAACTTAGTAGCGCTCATTTGGGTGAGCTGTGGAGTCTAAAGTTGAAATGGAGTTTCTAGGTGTGTAGGGAAAAATTTTACGTAGTTCCCGTGCCACCACAATGGCATGACATCAAAAGAGTGACTAGAACCTGTCCCTAACAAGCTCGAAAGATTCTTCAAATAGCTTTACCCGGTTCAAAAAAAGAGATACTAAAAGAACCTGGAAGTCGTCCATTTCATCTTCTCAATCGAAAGTTTAGGAGGGTGAAGTAAAAAGAGCCTTATAGTTTTTTCAATCTAAGATGAACTAAGAGGTAGAGGCAGACGCAGTCTTCCTACTTTGCTTGAGACCCCCTTGCTTAGTTAGAGAAAGAGATAAGAGGTGTTAGGTGCTATGACAAATAAGAAGTGGACATCTGTATTAGGACCAAGTGAGTTCAGCTAAACGTTGATTGACTGGCATCGGTAGTGTAGCACTTACGGAAGCCTCCCTTTGACAAAACTTAACATCCCACTTCGTTGGAGTTCTTCAACCAAATCATCATTCTTCATAATAAACTCAACCATTTCATTCATTCTTCTCTATTCCACACCTCTGAATTTACACTCCCCTGTCAAAAATGGCTACCAATCCCTCCAAAGCCTTGCTTCTGGCCTTGATCTCCATAGCAACAGTTCTAATCCAACCCCCGACTCTTTTATGTGATGGCGAGGAGGAGAAATATAGAAACTGCAACTCATCACTGAAGTGCCTCACATATCCAAATCTCGGCTATCCTTTCTGGGGTTTGAATCGACCTGATTACTGTGGCCATCCAAGTTTTGAGTTGAGTTGCAGAGAAGAAGCTCTAGAAATTGCAATCAACTCCATCGCCTATCGGATTCTCGAGATCAATACCAACACACACACTCTGAGGGTAGTTAGAAAAGATTACTGGAACAATATCTGTCCACAGTCCTTGAAGAACACCACGTTTGACTCAAACCTCTTCTACTACAGCTCAAACACTCAGCCCCTAAAGCTACTTTATGACTGCGCATCCTTGCCCGTTGGTTTGCCTGGCCAGTTTCGTTGCAACATAAACAGTACAAATTATGTTAATCTCATCGTAACCCAGAATTCCGAGGCTAGGAATAGCTCAAACACGATGAAGTGCAACCATAGCGTTGATGTTGCAATCTCTAGATCAATGATGCAAAGTCTACAGAGCAATCCAAGTGAGCTAAACCTAAAAGAAGCTCTTGAAACTGGATTTGAGTTGCAGTGGAGGATAGACAATAGAGTGTGTTATGAGTGTCATGAATCAGGCGGGCAGTGTGGTTCAGACCCAAGTTTGGGTGAATTCACTTGTTATTGTTTGGATGGAGCTTTCAAAACCACTTGTGGATCAACGCCTTCAGGTATGTATGATTCAAATCCTTTTCAGGGTTTTTCGATTCTTCTTCGTATAGAGTTAGTTCATCCAGATGCTAAGTTGATTCAAATAAGCATCCAACTAGATGTTCCTCCACTTCCCATTAATTCTCCCACGAACTTTGAAATGATTTCTATTTCCTAGAACAAAATCCTAAATCTGTGTACGATAGATATATTTCAAGGGCTTTTTTTTTCCAGTAAACCGAAAGGACTAGCCAATCCAGACAGCCAACACTGAAGCTCCACTAGAACGCACTTTGAATCCCACCACCACTCAACTCAACTCGAATCACCAAATGCCAAGTTGTTCTATCCTTTTTACCTTAGATTCCTCGAACTCAACATTCATAAAGATTGAAAAGCAATACGAAATCAAATAATTTTTGACTGATTTACCTGGCTTCATCCGTTCACCATCTTTCTCCTGGTTTACTCGACGATGTCGCATTCCGACGGCGAGATCTGTTTCCATTTTCGCTAAGTCATTTAAGAAGTGAACAACTCGCTCCGGCGAGAATGCCTTCCTCACTGTTCGAGCGCCATCTGCATTCTCCGTCCATGTTTCTCTCGTGTTCCTCGTCTGCTCCTGATCTGAACAGATTTAGAATCTGTTTTTTTCCCCTTTTCTAGGAGAGATTTAGATTATTAATGATTAATTACTTTAATAATACTAATTAGGTTATTAATGATTTTTAGAATATATGCGTATTTTGTTTCTGTAATTGAGTTGGAACTGATTGTAAAAATTTGCAGCAGAGGCAACGAAGACGAAGAAGACAGCAACAGAAAAAGGCATTATAATTGGTAAGTTCAAACATGAAGGAACCCCCCACTGCCTCACTACACAGTTTTTGAACTTTATTGTTTATATGATTAGGTGCTTCGGTTGGAGGAGCCTTTTTGGTGGCAACGATTTTAGGGTTTTGCATCTTTTTTTGTTTGGGGAAGAAGAAGAAGAAGCACCCAGTTGGGTATGTCAGCAAGGAAGCTGCCCTTTCTCCTCCTGTTTCTGATCCTCTTTCCGACAAAGATATGCCTCCCGCTCCTCTTCTGAACTCCTTCCAGACTCACAGCATTCCTTCTTATCCCTCTTCCAAATCTGACCTTGAGAGGCCTTCCCCCAACTCTGATATTCAAGTATTCAGCTATGCTGAACTCGAAAAAGCTACCCAGAATTTCAACCGTTCTCGAGAGCTTGGCGATGGCGGATTTGGCACTGTTTATTACGGTATGAAACTCTTGTCATCTTTTGTTAAACACATTGCAAGATGTATGTTTATTGATTGTGCTTTGTGTGAAACAGGGAAGCTTGATGATGGGCGTGAAGTTGCTGTGAAGCGTCTATATGAACATAACTGCAAACGTGTGGAGCAGTTCATGAATGAAGTGAATATCCTTGCTGATTTACAACACAAGAACCTTGTCAAGCTCTATGGCTGCACCTCCAAATTTAGCCAAGGCCTTCTCCTTGTCTACGAATACATTCCCAATGGAACTGTCGCCGACCATCTCCACGGATCACGGGTGAAGTTTGGTCTACTCAGTTGGCCGATTCGGTTGCGAATCGCCATCGAAACAGCGAATGCACTCATATATCTCCATCGCAAAGACATCATACATCGAGATGTCAAAACCAATAACATTCTCCTTGACAGCACCTGCACTATCAAAGTGGCTGATTTTGGCCTTTCAAGGCTGTTCCCTACTGATGTAACTCATGTTTCCACTGCCCCACAAGGCACGCCTGGTTATGTTGATCCTGAGTACTACCAATGTTATCAACTTACTACTAAGAGCGACGTATACAGCTTTGGAGTAGTTTTGATTGAGCTTATATCGTCGCTAAGAGCTGTCGACACCGATAGGAAACGACAGGATATCAACTTGAGCAATATGGCAGTGAGTAAAATACAAAATCGGGCATTGAATGAGTTGATCGATCCGAAGCTCGGGTTCGACAAGAATCCTGAAGTTATGAGGGCGACAACATCAGTAGCGGAGTTGGCTTTTCGTTGCCTTCAACAAGAAAGAGACATGAGGCCTTCCATGGAAGAAGTGGTGGAAGTACTAAGGGAGATTGAGAATGACAAATCCAGTTCTGAGATGTCTAAAGTTGTCGATACAGGAGTCGTTGAAGACGACATCGAGATCACGAAGAGAACACCACCCGCCTTTTCGCCGAATTCTGTCATAGATGATAACTGGGTTAGCAGCTCTACCATTACAAATTCCTTGTGATGGTGTCTTCATATGGTATCATATTTTGATAGCAGGTTGTGTATGATGTGTGTATGGTAGTTTGTGCATAGTATACACTGTAATTTGACCTCTTATACATAGCCGCCTTCATTTCAATAAGGGATTAAGACTAAAATCTGCTTTGTAAGCTTATAGTGAGGTTTGAATGATCTTGTTACTAAAATTACATGTTTAATAACAAAATTAGCATTATGCTTAGACCCTATCGATATTGAGTTTATGTAGTTAATAATATAAACGAAATGCAAGAGTAACACTCTTGATCGTCTATTTAACTATGTTATATTACGATAATTCAACCAAATTTTATCAAATGAATATACAACCGATCGACACTTTCTTTTTTCGTGTTAACACCAAAAAAGGCTTATTATAATGTACATATTTTCTCCAATTTCCATGGCCTAGTAATTGATAGCTTAAAAGGTTTTGTTCATAACAACAACGAAGTTTGTCCTCTACTCCTTCAAGGCTTAGCCATTTGCAGAGTGCCATGCATCAATTTAGACTAACTGGAGCATTTATTTTCTACAGAAAACCATAAGGGCCGCCAAAAGTTGAAGGATTTAAGGTAACCCACCAGCTTCTGCAGAATAATATCAGCCACAGAATTAGAGTATATACTTCCACACAAAGTTTGATTTCTATCATAAAATCATTCCAAATTTCTATCTCACAAAGTTTGATTTCTATCGTAAAATCATTCCAAATTTCTATCTCATAGGGCTAAGTTGTGAGATCTCACATTGATTGAATAGGGAGAACGAATCATTTCTTATAAGGGCGTGGAAACCTCTCCCTAACAGATGTGTTTTAAAATTGTGAAGTTGACAGCAATACGTAACAGGTCAAAGTGGACAATATCTGCTTGGATAAAGTCCGGTAAAGGGGATCACAGGGCTCATAAGAAAAATGCAAAGCAAGCTCTTGTAACCAAGTATATTGGGATATTTTAAAGAAGTAAATATGGTGCACATCCATTTGGTTGGTTTGGTAAGAAATAGCAGGATATTCAAATGGCTGTAAACAATGAAATGACTGAAAGTAAGACTGCGAAAGATGATATAAGAACACATGGGCAGTATATCTCACCAGGAAGAAGATCCCAATTCAAGAACCCTCCTTGGCCTCTTGCATTATTGAACTTGTACACAGCACCAGAAACTAGTTGAGGACAAAAGTAGAGCTTAGACTCAGGCGCCGTCATGGTAAGCAAGAAAGTTCATTTTGGTTTAGAATGTTTACCTTCATAACCTCCAACAACAGGATCTTCTGCTAATAAAAAGGGTGTATCAAGAACAATGTACCTGCAATTTGAATAAGGAACTTCACTCAAGCCAGGGCTCTTAGCAGAATGGTGATAAAAAAAAGACATGAAATATTACTTGAAGCAACCAACTCCAGCAGCCAAATGGCCTGCAAAGCCGGTTGCGAGTCTCGTCTCGGCCATGCTGTCGACCATAAGAGTCAAGCCTGATTTTCTTGCCAGATTTGTTATCTCTAGAACTCCAAGGACTCCAAACTTGGGCAACTTGATGTTTATGGCATCCACAAGATTTTCATCGATGATCTTCTGAACGTCAGTCAAACTCCGGCAGCTTTCATCCACTGCAACAGGTATCCCATATGTTCTAGCAACGTTACTGACTTGGCGAAGACCTTTCCAGTCATCTCGGTCTACAGGTTGCTCAAAAACAAGAGGAACTATCCCCATATCTGCCATTGCAATAATTAATTAACACAATTTGTCCATAATGGTGACATCAAATGCAGTGATGGGAAGGAATAAATTGAAAATTTGCCCACCATTAGCAAATATTGTCCTATTGTCCTATTTGAAAGAAAAACGCGTATGTTAAGGAGAGGCTTCCACATCCTTATAAGGATGCTTCGTTCCCCTCTCCAATCGATGTGGGATCTCACAATCCACTCTTCTTCGAGGCCCAGCGTCCTTGCTGGCACTCGTTCCTCTCTCCAATTGATACGGGATCTCACAATCTACTACCCTTTAGAGCCTAGCGTTCTCGCTGGCACACTGCCTAATAAACACATCCAATAAAGACTCTGAGCTGATTTTATATCTTGTAAAAATATTACCCTTCAATTTCTCAAGAAACTTAATTGCTTCTTCGGCTGTGTATCCCTCATTCGCATCAAACATGAGTGAGCAGCAGGGTAGAGCTGCATGAATAGCCTCAATAGCTGCAAGTTCTGCAGCAAAGTTTTTTCCAACAACAAGCTTAAGAGTCCCAAATCCTTGATTGTAATACTTCGACGCCAAGAATGTGGCCTCAGCTGGGGAAACAATTGGGACCTGCAGTAACAAATTTTGCAAAGAAAAATGGAAAATGAATTTTTATATTGAAGAACCAAGAAAGAAAAAAGATACCATTTTAGCGCAAAAGTTCATCGAACTCAACTGTTATTGCAGTTGTCAATGTACTAGTCACTCCACCAAATAATCTCCAAAGTGGAACACGGATGCTATTAGCAACTGCATCGATCAATGCCATCTCTACCCCAGCCCTGATCTTTACAAAACAGATACCATTTAAAGAGTTACTCTTACTATCCCCACAAAACTTACTAAATAAACACATCCATTCAATTCCTTTCAGTGAAATCGACCCAAAAATAGAAACAAAATCCATAAGGGAAAATTTCACTCACCGGAGCAAACTCCCGAGGGGAAAGAAGCCCAGTAATATCATCAAACATCGAATTTAGAGTCGCCGGCGGAGTGTGGCGGAGGTAGCTGCAGACCTGCTCAGCCTTCGCAAGAACTGTTTCAAGATTCACATCAGTAACAGACGGAAGCACTTGAACTTCCCCCCAACCAACACACCCATTCTTCAGTTCAACTCTGATTGCAACATTCTCCACCGTTTCAAGCTTCGAATCCCCAAAATACAATGGCGAATTAAGCCCAACACTGAATGGTCTCCCCTCAGCCCTCTGCACATTTACCCAAAAAGTCTCCGCCAAATTTTTGAATCCGAAACTGACCCTTTCGGCCGAAGGGGCGGCGGAATCTGCAATTAGCTCGACACCACCACCGCCATGGCTGGAAACGACTCGAAGCTTGGAAGTGCTTCTGGGAAGGCGTTGCAGAAGAGAGGAAGAAAATGGGAGAAGAGCAGCTGAGAGAACCAAAGCCATGGATTGCTCTTCCTCTGTTGCAGAATTCAGTAACACTCTCAAATGGGGTTGTTGGGTTCTTCTCATGCAAGTGGTTAAGATTTTGTGGCGTGAAAACTTGGAGCAGAACACTAAAATTTTTGTCGGGTTGCCAGAACATTGGCCCCTGAATAGAAGCGCTGAAAGAGACTTCGTACATTTTCGGGCTGCTTGCGAAACAGCAAAATGTCCTTTGGTGTCATGTGAGGGCCAGAGTCAGCATTCGCCTAGCGTTAACACATGTGACGCTGCTCTCGCAGATTTCAGACTTACTTTATTTAGGTGAAAGTACGCGACGCACCCACTGACACCGATGTGGGACATTTCTATGTTTAAGTTAGTGCTTGGATCATAAGAGTGTCAACTAAATAATTAGGGTAGCATTACCATGTTTGTTTAGTGAGATCTCTTCTAATTATATTTCTCCTTTGTTAGGATGATCATCATGGTGTTAGCTTAGATGGGATCGTTGCCACTTCTCAACTAGGTTTTTAATGGTCATTTTGAAGATAGTCGTACATCCAATCCAGTTCATGTAACACTACTTGGGAGGTTCATTATGGATCGGAGGTCATGGACTCTAGATCTTGGTCACAAGACCCTAACATCATTCGTGTAAATGAATACCATAGTTTATTATGTGTTTGTTTGCATTCAAAAAGACAAAATTGCCTCTCCTTGGATTATTGTTATTAATCTTCGCCTACATATCCTTTTGGTATATTCTTTTTATTTTTGCTTTTATTTTTATTTTTATTTATTTATTTATTTTATTAAAAAAGAGGCATAGAAATATCAACGTGAAAATCGATGTGAAACAGCAATGGAAGGGACATCCAATCCACAAAGTAATTTGATCTATGATCAACATAGTTGTGGTAAAAGTTGTAAGACTAGAGGAATCATTACCACATGTCATAGAGGGGAAGGTCATAAGCGTCTATACCGTCAAATTGATTTTCGACAGAATGAAAAAGACATATGGTAAAATCGTAACCATCGAATACGACTCTAATAAAAAATGCATACATTTGTCTCACACACTATGGAGATGGTGAGAGAAGATATAATTTACATACTGCACCACCGGAGCTATAATTGGAGATACAATTGTTTTTGGTACAAAAGTTCTTATAAAATGGAAGGCGTGGTTTGTAGTCGCATGCATTGCTTCCTAAATATAATATTTTTTAATTAATTTTTCAAAACTATCAAGATATAAAATATAAACAGAAGGATACCAAATCAAATGGGTGAAATGAAGAGCAAAACCAGTAACATGCTGATATAGCAAGGGAAAGAGATGACTATAAGGCATTAAAGAGATCCTAAATTATGCGGATATTTTCGTTTTACACATATGTAATGCAATGAAACATTACTTCTTAGGATACAATATTCTTTCTTTTTTCTTTTCACTATTGGAAGTAGGGTACAAAAGTGAGATAAGGTGAAAAAAATAATTTAATGAAAGAATGTAACCTTATTTGGCATGGTATTCTGATTTCATGCAAAGACAGAAGAGGTCCTTCGCTAGAGACTATACTGAGAAAGGAAAGGAGAAGACATGCCTGAATGGTGCCTACGAGAAGTCTCCCATGTCATAAGCTCGGAGAATCGTCTTGACTTTTCACTTTGCCTCGGAGCATGTCGGTGAAACCTCCTCGCATGATTCGTCTGAACCTAGTGTCTTCAGCTGGTGGCGGCAGCACAGGATTTGGTGGCTCAACTGGTTCGCTTGGAGATGGCTCCAAAGTTTCTTTCTTTCCCAGCAGGCCACCATCACCACCAAAGAAACTGCTGACGGATGAAGCTATTCCGAGATGTGCACCCATCACCTTACCGATGGTTTCAAATGTTCCTCCTGATCTCTCCTTCATTATGATTTCAAGAGCTTCCTTGTGTGCTGGATCCAGAGCGTCTAAATCTTTTAAAAGATTTTGTATGGATGGAAGGAACAACTCCCGTATGCTGGTTGCCGATAGGTCTAAGACAAGCGAATAATTTTATATGATTCAATTGTAAGAGTTTCACTGGTCAGTGGGAGTAAATAAAAAAATCAACAGAAGAGAGCAAGTTTGAGCGTCCAATTTATAAGTCTCACAGAATGAAACAAACCTGTAGCGTCCAAAGCACGAATTGCTTCACAAAATGCATCAGCTCTCTCACGGCGACGCATCAATGAACTTGACGTAGGTGGTGCCGCTGAGAGTTGGAAGATCTTGGATAAAAGATGTAGCATGTTAAAGAAACAAATAGACTACGTAATCTGAATATGCAAAATGTCCAGAAAGTAATATGCCTTCTTATTAGCCTACTGAAACAGTCCTAAAAATTCATAGAACGATATTTAGAACGACCGCCAAGGATATAATCTCTAAGTCTTTCTGTTGTATGAGGTACAGCCACCACCAATGCACGGACTACAGCTATAGTAGCCTCATGCGATCCATCTTCCAGAAAAGCATCCATTTGAACCCTTATCTTCTCCACTATCTAAGGGATCCAAAAATTTAATCAGCTACCCCTCGTAGAGTGTTCCAGAAGTCTAAAAATACAGTCAAATATAGCTAAGCAAAGATACATACAATGTCATTCTTAAAATGTTGTGCAACAGCTCCAAATGCATCTATGCTTGCATACTTCACATTCAAGTTGGGGTCTGATCCCAAAGTAACCAGAGCAGGCAAAATGTGAGTAGACGCAACTTTTGAATCGGTGTAAGGTACCTAGCAATAAATAATATTTGATATAGCTTTCGATATGGCGTTTAAATCAAACGGATACAACTCCAGAACAGTTAAGCTTACAATAACTTTTAGCAGATTGGCAGCACTGGTCTTCATACTTATGTGAGAGCTAACAACCATCTCCCACAGAATATTAAAAATGACACCATGGTGCTGTTCAAATGTGCTGCACAATGGAAAGCAAACTCAGAAGGGAAAACTACAAAAATTAACTATCTATAGGTATTTATTTAGATACAAACCAAAAGAAGCGGACTGCATCTACAATCTCAGTAAATTGGTTTGCTGATGGATTCTCCTCCTTAGACCCTTCAACTAATAGTTTCCTCAAAAACTGCACCAACTCTTCGTGTTTACTAGGAGCACCCAAAACACCAACTAAAAGAAGTGGCAAAACACAAATTGTAGCAAGTCTTTTGCCCAAAAGGGTTTTTGGTTTAAGACCTTCAAGAAATAAATCATCACCATATGTTAGAAAAAAACAAATTGTAAAACATGTGGGGTTGTTATTAATATAAAAATAAAACATAAGTATAAAACACTCATCAACTTTTTTATAAAACAATAAACAAAAAAATAATTATTAAACCATTATTATTTTTCTATTTAAAAAAAAATCGAAAACCAAAAAACAGTAATCAAACAAGTACGGTTTGTTTTTCAAAATCAGAAAACAGAAGGCGGTTACAAGCAAATTTGGTTTTCTGTTTCTCTAAATCAGAAAACAAAAAACATATATAGCTTAGTTTTTAAAAAAGTAAATAAAAAAATAAAAAAATAAAACCAAAAAACACAGCCTAATGTTCAAAACAACTATAAAAATAAATGAACCTAACTACAAAATTAATACCTACAAAAGCAATCTCATCCATCTAAAAGAACACACAAAAAAAAAAAAAAAAAAAAATGGAAATTCAAGTTATGGAAAATATTAGTTTCACCCCTTATTTAAATTTCAATTCAATTTGATAAAATTTGAACTTTAGGGTTAAATCTAACTCAGTCAACCAAGTACCCAAGTAAAATATTCCCCAACAATTGCAAAATGTATTTGATAATTTACCTTTAATTCTTGAATGGACAGCTGAAGGGAAAAATGCCAAATCTGCACTTTCCCCAACTGCAACCAAGAATACAGGCAGCATAATATGTGTCAAATAAGGATCGCCGAAATGTTCAGATACAGCCAATAGAAACTGCAAAGCCCNAAGAGAGAGAGAGAAAAGGAGATTAGAGAAAGAGGGTAACGCACCAAAAACAAAATTAAAAACTAAAGAATGACATAGATAATGATAAGGCACCTTGGTAAGTCGATTTCTCAAGTTGTCTTCTTTCTGAGGTAAAAAACAGGCCAGTTGTATTAAATCAGGAAAGCAGTCTACATGAATCCATTCAAAAGCTGGCCATTCAATGCATCCCCTAGACAAATAGTATACCAGAGTCAAATTGATCTGAACTTCTTTTCCGAAATGTAAGAGTAAATTTAGGGAAAGGATCATGTTCCAATTGTGTAGAAAATTAAAAGAAAACCATAACGAGAAAAGAGAAGAATTTACCCGGCATACAATTCAAGCATGGAAGAAGAGATCATGGCTTCTGCTGTTTGAGTTACAGAAGAAAATGGGCAAGTTTCAATTGCTTTATGGTGCACAAATGGGAGCAGTTCTGACAGCATTCTTAGTAAGACATCAACATTCCAACGTTCATGTTCACCTAAAGAACGAAGATGAGAATCCACTGATCCTTCAACACCGGAAAGAGGTGGGCACCGCTTCAATATTGAGCAAATAAATTAGACAATTAATGAAGTTTCTAAACAGACCAAGAAGATGGTGAGATAAAAGCACACCTGAGTAGAGCTCAAAATATGAGACAATAATACTCTTAATACATGGTCTAATTTATTTCCCCACTTTATAACTGCAGGAACCAATTCCTTTATTGAAGTTTCCACAACCACACCAGCTGGATCACAGACCAACTGGAACATCATATCCTCTACCTGTAGACAAACAAAATTAAGTATTAGATGAAGAAACTCGTGTCCTAATACCTCCTCTTATCCCTCTTATGTGTCATCCAATCGATGGCAAGGGGAACGGCTCCACTCCCCAGACCATGTGTTATCAACCTGTTCTAGAGCTTACATTGTAGCAAATTCCCTCAAGTCAGAATTCTTCTCCATGAATGCCTCGTAGCATATTTAGTGAGGCTGACCTTGTAATATTTGTCAATGTTTGGAAAGAGAGGAAGCAGCATAGCAAGATTATGAACAGCAGCCTCCCGCACAACAGTTGCAGAATCTTCAATCAGTTGTTGCACAATAGATAGAATAAGTGAATCACGGATCTCTGGCCGGACGAACTCTGCTAACTCTCCACATGATTGAGCAACAAGTAGTCTACGTTCCTCATACATGTGATTTATCTGGTTACAAATTGAAAAACATATATAAAATATTCCTTCAAAAGTACACAAAAGGTACAAATGATATCTCCTACGACGTAGACTGCAAAACTCACTTGTTCCCAGCACTGAGGAAGTAACTCCGTTTCTGTTCTCATCTCTCCAACACTCTTAGCAAGGGTAACACAAGCCTAAATAGTAGACGAAAGCTTCATTATGAAAAATATAGAAAGGCAACCTCCAAACACAGTTGAAAAAATATAGGAAAAAACCCCACATCCATAATGATACGTCTCTGCTGTTCATCTGGACGTTTGATTAAATTAAACAGTGTGTGAGTTAAGGAATCCCTGATGCCACTATCTGGATGACGCTCAATTGCGCACATAATAAGGGGAAGAAGCTCCTGAAAGTCAGTACAAACAACAAATCAGAATATGGAAGTAAGACAGATTTTTAATCCGTCACTGAGAGACTGAAAAGAACCTCACGATGATTGATCAAAACATAAGGAACTATCTTCGGCAAGGCATCTGCAAGTATCTGAATGGTCCCCAAACCCTGTTGATCATAGTTCATATATCTAAGTTTAAAAGATAAACATGAAGAGATAGAGTAGATGAACATGAAAGATTGTTGGGCAGGCATTAGAATTGCAGCCAGACCCCAGTAAAAGAAACAAGTCTGTTCAAATGTGAACTGGATAAGGAACTGACTAATTACCTTTTCAAACACAGCTTCATCACATGGATTGTTTTCTTTCACAGGTAACACATTGTCTTCTGTCAGTTGCTGACCATTTTGTTCGGAGATGCTTTCTTTATTTTCCATACAATTGTCATTATTTGATGAAACTACTGTAAGTTCATGCAAAACTTCATCAGACTTGCTCATGTTGTTACCAGGAGTTTGAGTAGCCAGTGACCGAATATCTCCATTATCTACAACCATATTCCCTTCATCTGACATATGAGCTAACATGTTTTTGTCTTCATGTATCTCAACAACTACGTCTTCTACATTCTCAGGCACTTCCTTTGTAACAGTTGGTTCAACAGGCTTCAATGCATTCATATTTTTTTCCTTTAAAGTCTCAATTTCAATTTTCAGTAACTTTATTTCCTCCTTGTATGTTTCAGAGGACTGCAATTGGCCAGGATCCACATCATTAGTAACTGAGTACAAGTTAGAATGAGATCCCTCAATTTGCATTTTTAGTGCAGTGATTTCAGCTCTACAGTCATTGAGTTCCTTTCTCTGGTGCTCCCAGGATCTCTTTAAATCTTGTACCTAAAGATGAGTGCACGTCATTTTATGAATTAGGAGAAAAATTAGACAGCACTTCCGAAGTATATTGAGGGGGAAATACCAGGCTCTCTTTATCTTTAATATCCTTCTGCATAGTTTCCGAAGACTTTGTTAATGCACCTATCTGACCCTCTGCCAAATCTTTGTTTCTCAGCAAGCTTTCCTTCTCTTGATTTAATTTCTTGTTTGCTTCTAGCAAAGATTCATTCAGTCGAATCATTGCAATGTTTTCCTGTAAAGCAGACACATGGTAATGATACAAACTGAAATTCAGAAAACATGTCTGCTTTATTTATTGGAAAAAGAAAAGAAAAGAACTATTCTTGGTCACTTGAGGCTAACATATAGGTTGAACTGACTTCGGGTTTTCTTGGTGTAGATTAAAGGGTGCCAGCTTGTCAATTGGAAACGGACCTCTCTACCTCCCTCACCTTGGAGGCATTGGTGTCATCGCTTCGAGAAGCTTAATTGGACACCCTTGATAAAAAAAAAAATCAGTTGGGCAGCTAGGCACATTCACTAGTAAACCAGCACACATCAACTTGATAGCCAATATGCCTAAATTGAATTTTCCTCCCACAAAAATATTGTCTGGAAATATTCCCAAGAAGCTAACAAGAATTTTATGGTCCATAGCTTACAAGGGCTTCACAATGAAAAGGGTTCAGTCAAAAAACGCTTCAACATTCCCCTTAGATGAAATTTCTGTTTATATTTTGTCCATAGCGATTTGGCAATGAAAGGGCGACCATTTCTTCCCCCAAAATTTGGGGATTCCTGTTGTATCCCTAGAGACAACATGGATTGGCTACCAGAGATCCTTTATAAATGGTAGGTAACCAACGAGGCAACATGTTAAAGTTGTGCGACTAAAGCTCTCTTGTAGTCTTTTCTTACTAATATAACAAACCTTTTCAATGACTAACAAAAATCTTTTGATTCCTTCTTGTGACAGGATGCAATTCACTGCCTCTAATTAGAGTGCTATCCATCAGCCTTTTGGCAATTTTACTAGTTTATTGATGAACCTAGACTGGCATTGCTTTATATAGTACCTTTTAGTGCCAGGCCTACTCTACCCTTAACCATTATTTTCTAAATTTTCTTTACTTGGAAAGAAATACTCATTTCTTATCCAAGTAATAATAATAATAATAATAAATAAACCATCTACCATAACCCAAAAAATTTTCCAAGCAACGAACAGGGAAAAAGAAAAAACAGCTTACTGAAGCACAATGGGATATTAATATATATCAGTAGCATCTAACTTTAACCGTTGCTTTGATGGAGCAGCGAGAAAAGTACAACAGGATATTAATATTCATAAGAAATGGCTTTAAATTAACATGAGAGCAGCTTGCAAACTTGAACCAAGAACTACCTCAGCAGCTTCTGAGGTGGAGGATAGATATTGATAGTAGTAGTGACGCAGGGCATCTGATACACATGCAGGTGAGTTAGGCCAAACATCAAGGTTTTGATCTGTAACCTGCACAGGAAAAGGTAATATATAATTTTAAATACCTGTGGATGCCTATGTAGAGTCTGAAGCACACTATATGGACCCTCAAGGCAGACTCTACGCTTTTCCTTTTTTTAAGAAAATTAAATAGGACATTCTATTCATGTAACAAAAAATAAAACAAAAAAAGATTAAGCATAAGTACCAAAAAAAAGCCACTTAAAGAAGTCATTGTAAAAATGACAACAAATTGATGAGTTGTACACACACATATATGTTAAATCACGAATCAATCTATGATAATGGATTACTATAAATTAAATTATATCAATATTTTAACACTCCCCTATACTTGTCAGCTTGAAAATTTGTAGAGACCCAACAAGTGGAAGTCAATATTAATTGGGGAGGAAATGACATTACAGGAATTCAAACACGTAGCTTTTAAGCCAATGGGTAACAGTAAATATTTTACATGAAACCACTCAAAGAAATGTCCGTATAATTCTGGTAGAAAATCAAAGATTGCTTGCTCTGTACTCAAATCAGTTGTCTCTCACATTAAACATCTTGAACCATCTTAGAAGTCATCTTTTCAAAAGTCATGACGTTATTTATTGAAGTTAATAGATTATCTTTTTTACAGANAAAAAAAAAAAAAAAAAAAAAAAAAAAAAAAAAAAAAAAAAAAAAAAAATTCCATAATCTTGCATAGTGTATACCTCTTCATAAAATGTCATTGCAGTAAGTCGATAACCTGCTATAAGCAGATATTCCTTCA
The DNA here is from genome assembly GCF_002806865.2 of Cucurbita pepo subsp. pepo. Lineage (NCBI taxonomy): Eukaryota > Viridiplantae > Streptophyta > Magnoliopsida > Cucurbitales > Cucurbitaceae > Cucurbita > Cucurbita pepo. The sequence continues at coordinate 9,059,677 of NC_036650.1, read as the reverse complement.
CAGCACAATTAAGATCTTGACGTTCATTGTCTTTAAGTGGACCCAGATCAGAGGAGGCATTCCTCTTTTCTTGATGAATCTCTTGCCGAATTCTTTTGGTAGAGTCGGCCTTTGAATCTATTAAAACCAACCCAGAGAAATAACTTTGGGAATCAGATAATAGCAGATAAGCATTGACCAATCAAATAAATTAATACTATTATAATTATTCACACATTGCAGACAGATGACTGAAATCATAAAAGAAAAAATTTGCGGCGTCCACAAGAATAGGGATCGCCCTAGTTGATAAAAAGGCCATTGTTATTACCCTAAAAACCTAATTCCTTTTGACATTGCAACTGTAAGCAAATAAAGTGAGGTCATCAATGGCTGCTGCACTACAGCTTTCTTCCTTTATTTCCAAACCCACTAACTTTTCCGGGAGCAGTACTGAAAAATCTGAAATGCTGAAAAAAATAACTTACCACTCAACTCAACTGAATGGGCCTCATTCTTTTTCTGCAATTCGATCTTCAATTTTGAAATGTCTTCTTGAGCTAAGCGCAGCTCATACTCACTGATAGCTAACTTTTCTTCTACTGCTTCTTTCTCCTCCAACAAACTTTGAGGGTCTGCAACTGCTCCAAATAGGAACGAGAAGAAAAAAAAAAGGATATTACATCTAAAAACAAGACTAAACACCAGTACCAGTGAGTATGATACTCAATGAAAATTTAGTTTCGACAGTAAAGAAAGCAGAAAACTTAATTTATTTTACAAATTCCTTCTTAACCAAATATATAAAAGACAAATTGACGTTTATATTTTTCAAAAAATTTCATTAAAGAGCAAGGTATAACGCCCCCCCCTAAAAAAAAAGACATCGGGATTACAGAAAGATCCTCTAGTTGGGATTAACGAAAAAGAAGTAATACTAAAAAATAGTAATACTATTAGAGCGGGCTCCAAAGTAGGCTTAGATTCAATGGTTTCTCAATTCTCAAACTCTCCTTTACGGTTATCCTTAAATACTACAAGACTTATTTCCATCTAAACCGTCCAAAACAAAGACATGTCTGCACAATCCGATGGGAGGGATGTTTTGATCTGCGATCCTCCATTGGAATGTGAGTTGTATAAGATCATAATCGAAATATCATTTAGTTGAACTTATTCTATCTGCCTCAGTCTGTCTTGCTATATTTCGCCAACTTCTATCTCATGATCCTACATCCGTGGGTATTGAACTAGTTTTCTCAACTCTAATGTCAATCCACTGCCTTACATAACAAGACAGTTAGAAGTCCTGCATCAAACCTCCAGCATAAGCTATGATTTATTTCCTCCACTTAATGAAAAAAAAAAAAACGTTATAATGTCAGGTCTAAAGATAATGTATAATCTTGATCAAGCTTGTTGTTCGAGCCAAAATCTGAAATAAAAAAAATTCCGAAGATCTAAATCATAGTTTGAATTCGATTAAACAAATAATCGCAATTTGGAGAAGCAAATAGAACTTATGTTTTACGTCAATACACGCTACCGAATTGCCATTGAGCTAACAGAAACATTTGGAGCTCTAAGCTTGAGATTGTGCGCGAATTTTTAAACCGCACTACTTCAACAAAATTTGAAAATAGTAGAAATCAAGTTCTAATCACGTACCCCTAATTTCTTAACCGAATGGAAGAAATATCAATAGAGTAAATATATACAAGGAAAATCAGAAATCACGAAATCGATAAGATAGAGTGGAGAAATAAAAACCTCGAAGAGAATTGAAGCGAGTGATTTGATCAGGAGGGAAGTGAGCTGGATCGGAGAAATACTCCTTGAGGCGAATGGCCTGGGCATCCCGGCCATCGTCGAGAAGCTCGTGGAGGAGCTCAAATGCAGTCAACACATAGTTCTCCTCCAGCAAAAAGTTAACAACGCAATTGCACAACGACGACCTTTCCATGTCAATGGAAGTTACTTGCGCAGAATTGATCACATACTACCTCAGCTCAAGGAGAACCACTGTTTCTGCTCCAACTCCATCTTCATTACGTCGCAATTGAAGTGAAGGAGGGAGGAAAAAGCGGCAGCGAGCTCTGCTAGATCTTACTTCTCTAGTTCGATTTGAGAAAATCGGTAATTTTTGGATCTTCGTGTTTTCCCAACAAAATTATCTTTTTGTATGAGATGGCAAACGGCACTTCTTTTTAGTTCTTTTTTCTTACGCTTAATTTAATAACTTTAGTTTTTTTTTTTTATTATTATTTTATTTTATTTCAATTATCGAGTAATAGTATTCATTTTATATCATTCGAGTTAAACTCGTTTTTATATTTAATAATTCTAATTTTGGTAGTTTAAATAAATAATAAATTAATATTTCATGAGGATTAATTTGAAATTTAAATTATATTATGGTCACTGACTTTAATATTCCTTTAATATTCCTTTTGGTTCCTAAATATTTAGAAAGGTTGAATTTTAGTCTCTAAATTATATTCTATTATAACATTTAAACTTTTAGAAATATAATAATTTTGAACTAGATACGCATAAGTATTATAAGTAAGCTATGGTTTAGAGTAGAATATCATATCATTGTGAAGATTCGTAGTTCATAACATGTTATTAGAGACATGTTCTTAACTTAGTCTATCTCAATAGAGTCTTCAAGTATCGAACAAATAGTGAGTCTCAAATGTGTAGTAAAAAATGACTCAAGTGTCGAATAAAGTGTGTACTTAACTTAAGAGCTCCAAATTATAAGTTAAACCTCAGTTAAGGAGAGAATGTTACCAAGCTTTATTTGAGATCAAAATCATGAGCTCATTTTATAGAGTTGGGATAAAACTGGGGTTAGTTAGACCTATTCAAATTTCAATAAACTAAACTAAATTAGTTCTCATTTTAACTTGAATTTGGGTGTACATGTAAATTAAAAGTAGCTAATTAATAGTAATTTTAAGTTGTAATTTAGTTTTGAAAAGAAACAAAATGAGCCGCTCATTTTATTTTCCCAACGCATAAATAAGACTCCATGACCTATCTAATTTTTAAATAAAAAAAGAAAAGAAAAAAAGAAATATTTCGCTGGCGTGTCAACTGTGTGGTTCTTTAGAGCAGGACGTGGCGTTTCACGTGTCGTGGATTATTGCAAGGGACCCGCCGACAAATTTGCATTTATTTTATCATGCTCAACAACAAAAATGTCCTTCCCCTCACCTTTTGTCTTTTCTCACTCCATTTTCATTTTTTCTTTATTTGATTTTCATGTTATTCAGATAATTTATTATAAAAATATAAAAAAAAAAACATATTATGATATTTTTATGAGTTTACTTTTAGTTTTGTAAAACATTTAATTTAAATAAAAAAAAATATTACTAATCAACACTCCGTCCAATAGATTATTTAAAAAATAAATTATTCTATTTCTCCATTTAATTTTTTTAAAAGATTACATAAAATACAAGAATTTTTGTTGAAAGGTGTGGAAATGAAGTGGTTTTCAGCTAGTAAAATATGTGCCTCGTATTCTTATCCACGTACCTTTCTTCATTTATTCTTTTTTTTTTCTTTCAAAATATATATATATATATATATATATATATATAACCAATTAAAAAAGAAAATAAAAGAAAAAGTAGTGGCGATTTTATTTCCCCCGTTCTTCAGCTCTGTTATCTGTTGCATTGTGGTTCCTCTTACCCATGGCGTCCTCCACTTAAACACATTGCCCAATCTCAGCACAAGCAGAATTCCCATGCCTTTTGCTCCCAATTTTCAGGTAAATCCATTTCTGGTAACATCGCGGTTTCTTATCGGCATTTTTAGTTTGAATGGAGTGACGAGGAAGCATGGAAGGAAGGTTTTAGTTTACGTCTTTTTTTTTTCTGTGGATTATTGAAGTGTTTGGTTTTGAATCTGCGAGGATTGGATGAATTTGTTTCACTGGTTTAATTAGAAGAAACAAGCTTCATTTGTTTTGGATTTGATTTCTAATCGAAAAACAGGAATGAAACTTTTGTTTCTTGAGAATGAACAGGTGGAGATGGAGAGGAGAGATTTTGACAGCAAAATTAGAGGTGGATTAGTCAGAGCCGCTATTAACCAATATGGAGATGGAAAAGGAGATGGCATTTCATGGAAGAAATCACTCCCCCAAGACTCCTCAGAGGTATGCATTTTAAGAGATTGTAAGTTTAGTTTCAATTGGGCATTGCTTACTTGAAAGTACTGTTTAAACAATTTCGATCTTTAAAAGTAGTTTGAAAATTTTCTAAAAATGGATAAAAGATATTTAAAAGAAGTATTTAACTAATTATCTTCCAAAAGTGTTTGTATGGGGAATTGTGATAACAGTCTTTTACTGTAACATCATGAAAAGGTTTGTTGGGAAAGGGGAAGTAGTTTAGTGTCATGCTGAACATGTCTCTTACAATTGCAGTATTCCTTAAAGGCGAGAGAGCTCCAAAAGGCAAAGACAGACATTGAGCATTATAAGAACAGTAGAAATGCGGCAGATTCCTTTAGTGCACAAGCTCAACTTGAGCTCCTCAAGGCCAAGAGCACAGTGAAAAAGCTCTCTTCCCTGTTTGGCAAATCAAATGCCACGATGCAGGCGCATAAACAGGAACTTGAAAGGTTGAAGAAATCAGGTTCAGTCCAGGACCAGCGTTTGGCTGTTGCAAGCAGTGAGAATCACGAGTATGAGGAATTGATGCGGGAACTGGAAGTTGCAAAACAAGAATTAAGCAAACTCAAACTTGATGTGGCTTCTGTTTTTCAGGAGAAATTGCAGGCAGAGAAGGAAAAGGAAGTAGCCATTTCGAAATTTCATTCCTTGTCAAGCTCTATTGAAGAGCTAAGGAAGGAGATTGATGAAATAAATGAAGAACAAGTACTAGTTGAGTTAGCCCAGATGGAGGCTTTGAAAGAGTTTCAAGAGATTGAAGCACAGAGAAGAGTGGAAGCCCACGAGTTCTTATGTGCAATTGAGAACAAGAGGAAAAATATTAATGATCTTGCTCAAGAGGTTGAAGGCTTAAAAGAGCTAGAAAACCAATTGAGCGCCACAACGTCAGATGTGAATGTGTTGCAGAGGGAACTAAAGTTGGTCAAGGAATTAAACGTCAAAGCTCAGAGAAAAGTTATGATGACAGAAATGGAAACAAAATCTCAGGTAGAAGAAGATGAACTTTTATTGCAATCAATCACAGAAGAACTCAAGGCTGCAAAGAAGGATTTGGCCGTAATACGGGATGAAGGCTTTCAGTTCATGACATCGATGGATGCTGTACGAAGGGAACTGAAGCGTGTCAGGGAAGAGAATGCTAATTTGAAGAAACCTGATGAAAAAACTGATTTAGCTGTTCAAAAACTAAACTCAAAGCTGCTTAGAGCAAAAACCAAATTGGAGGCTGTATCTTCAGCTGAAGAGAGAGCCAAAACTATTGCTTCTAATCTGTCTCTCACTATAGAACAAATGAAGAAAGAAAAGGAGGCTGCAAAGAAAGAAAAGGAGCTTACTGACCAAGAAATAAAAAACACCAAAGCGGAAATCCAAGAGACTGAATCTGAAATAGACTTAAATGAGGAAAGATTGCAAAATGCCTTGCGGGAGCTCGAAATAGTGAAGTCTTCTGAGGCATTGGCACTTGCAAATTTGAAGTCACTAACAGAAAGTACAATGAGACTAAGAGCTTCTGCAACTAAGAATAGCTCTGTTATCACCATCTCTAGTTTTGAATACGAGTACTTAGCTGGTCATGCGGTTGCAGCACAAGAAATTGCTGACAAAAAAGTTGCAGCAGCTCTGGCTTGGATTGAAGCCATTGAAGCAAGTGAAGTTGAAACAATAAAGAAATGTGAATTAGCCGAAATGGAAATCAAGGAGATGATAATGGAAGAAGAGAAACAGATATACAGGACAAAGAGATCACTTACCGAAAAAAGAATGGTGGAGGGAGAGTTGCAGAATACAGAAGATGAAAATATGGAACCAGCAAATCGTCAAAAGTCCATTAGGAGAAATGGAAGCACGACTCCATCTAGGCGGTTAAAGTTCAGAATATCATCCTCACCATCGCCTCATATGATGAACGGAGGAATTGACTCCTTTTCCATGGAGAACAGAACGAAGGTTGTGAAAAATCTTGCCAAATTCTTCAATGGCAAGAAAGCTAAAATGAACCCTTGAATTGACTGAAAGCTTGTTCCTGCTGATTGTGATTGTTTCAGTCAGAACCTCCATGGCCCCATCAAAGCGGTAACTTATTCTGCAATCAGTGGGAGCGAGGAGTTCAGATTGATTTTTTTCCCCCTTTATAATTTGATGTGCATAGAAGGAGAACACATTCAGCTTTAGATTTGGATTATTAGATTACACCAAAATCTGCCTTGAGTTGTTTTCTTTATGCAGCTTCATGGATCTGTAGCTCCAACTCACTAACTGCAGCTTTCATGATCTCTCCTATTATCGTACACAGAAGTCAGGTTCTTGTCTTCTTGATCCATTAGTTAGTTTGAATTGAGTTAAGACGCGTTGATTTATCCAAGACATTCGTATTTTGTTTTGGATTATATAGTTCTTTTACAAATGAGAGAAGGAAATAAGAAATAAACAAAGAACGATGAACGTATACATGTAATAGTAATAGATCTATGGATCACTTTGACTTGCAGCCTAACCACACCAATCCCGCCGTACCTCTTCATTCAAAACTATACATGATTTCCACAACTGGTGGAAACGAAACAACCTTTTTCAATTTCTTACAACGTCTTCCACTACAAACAAATTCTGACCCAAAATTTCCAGCCAAATTCCATCAACAATCAGCCCAGCAAGACTCGCCTCCAATTACGCTTAGACCAGTCCAAAATGGCCCGCCTTAAAATTCACAAATCATAGCAGCCCTCTTGTTTTCTTTCTCCACTGTAAAACTTGCTGGTTTCTGATTAGGAACCTTCTTGTTTTCCATTTGATACTTATTTCAAGGGAAGCACTCTTTCTGATTGTAACATAACTACACAATATGGTTCTACTGGAGATTTGCTTTGTTTTCATCGTGAGCGACCATTTTTCATCTGTGTCTTCTCTGAATGAAGAGGGATTGGCTCTGCTTTCATTCAGAAACTCAACTTTTGATGCCGAAGGCTTCCTCCAAAACTGGAACTTCTATGATACGACCCCGTGTTCCTGGAATGGAATCACTTGTACAGAACAAAGAGTTGTTTCTCTCAGTATTGAAGACAAGAAACTCTCTGGTACTCTCCACCCTGCACTTGGGAAGCTTGGGTCACTCCGTCATTTAAGCCTTCGAAACAATAGTCTTTTCGGAAGCTTCCCAACTGAGCTCTACAAGCTGGTAGAATTACAAAGCTTGGATCTCTCACAAAATGTCTTTAATGGCAGTATTCCAGATGGGTTTGGTTCCCATTTGACATCCCTTCAGTATCTCAATCTTTCCTTCAATGTCATCAACGGCTGGATCCCTGCAGACTTTGGCAACTTGTCCCACTTGCGAGGCACTCTTGGTTTGTCTCACAATGTCTTTACCGGCCCAATCCCGCCAAGCCTAAGCAGCCTCCCTGCAACCCTTTATATCGATCTAAGTTACAATAATCTCAGTGGCCAAATACCACCACAAGAAGCTTTCCAGAACCTTGGTCCAACAGCTTACGTAGGGAATGCCTTTCTATGTGGACTGCCTCTCAATGTTTCATGTCCAATCACGGTGCCAACGTCAAGCCACGACTCGTGGTTCCATTGCCCATCACATGGGAAAGGTGGAAAATCTTGCTCCATAATCACAGGCTCTGCAAGTATCATAGTTGGTTTCTGCCTGGTAATCCTGGTAGTATTTTGGTGCAAGAGGGCTCATCCTTCTAAAGGGAGTGAAAATGTAGATGGCTGTAACTTTAGTCAGGCATTGATGTTTAAAACAGAGTTTTCTTGCTTTGCAAAACTTGATGTTGAGACCCTACCCGAAAACATGGAGAAGTATAATTTCGTGTTACTGGATCGGCAAGTCGACTTCAATCTCGAGCAACTTCTGAAATCCTCAGCTTATCTTCTAGGCAAGAATGGGAATGGGATTGTGTATCAAGTGGTTCTAGAGAAGGGAGTAAAGCTAGCCGTAAGAAGGTTGGAAGATGGAGCTTATGAAAGGTTTAAAGAGTTCCAAACTGAAGTTGAAGCAATTGGGAAGGTCAGACATCCCAATATCGTAGCTCTTTTAGCTTACTGCTGGTCTCTTGAAGAGAAGCTGCTCATTCATGAATACATACCACATGGAGACCTGGCCACTGCACTTCATGGTAAATATTCATGAATACATATCATTTTCTAATGATATTGGAGAGTGTTTTTGTAATAATGCTTCAGTTTCTAATGATATTTTCCAATATCCAAGCAGGGAAAGCAGAAATTTCCTACTTCCGACCACTTTCTTGGGCTGATCGTGTGAAGATCATGAAAGGAGTAGCAAACGGATTGACATATCTTCACGAATTCAGTCCAAGAAAATACGTCCACGGCGATCTGAAGCCGACCAACATTCTGCTAGGAAACAACATGGTACCTTACATCTCAGATTTCGGACTCGGACGACTTTCAAATGCCGCAGGAGACCTCAGTGCCTCACCATCGGAGCGAACCCCCGCCGCAACGCCGCGGCGCTCTCCTTTCCGATCAAACTCCATGTGCTCCTCTCTGTCAATAGGGTCCTATTATCAAGCCCCTGAAGCCTTGAAGGCGGCAAAGCCATCGCAGAAGTGGGATGTTTACTCGTTTGGAGTGATATTACTGGAAATTATCACCGGAAAGATGGCGGTGATTCAAGCGGGTTCGTCGGAGATGGAGCTGGTTCAATGGATTCAACTGGGAATCGATGAAGGGAAACGGCCATCGTGTATCATAGATCCGTCCATGTGTGGGGAAGTGGACGAGGAAGAAGCTGCGGCGGCCATTGATATAGCTGTTGCTTGCACTCGGAAGAGTCCTGAGAAGAGACCCTGTATGAGAATTGTGTCGGAATGTTTGGAAAAGTTGGCAACTTCACCGTAACTGAAAACTATGTCAGAGATGGTCGCTGATTTGGCTGCTGGAGGCCGAGGGCTTTAGAGTACACATTTTCNTTTTTTTTTTTTTTTTTTTTTCTTTTTTTTTTTAATTATTATTATTTATTAATAACAAGCTAATAATAAAAATAAAAAAAACTAGTTTAATAAGGTAAAAACTACCGAATTCCAACATTTTAGTTTGGAGATGTTTTTAAGGTAAAAATATATTATTATTTTTTGAAATTTCAAATTCACAATTTCTTTAAAAAATACTTTTAAAATTTTCAATAATATTCTTCTAACTTTAATAAAAAAAAAAAAAAAACCGCTCTTAATTTTCTTTAATAGAAAGTTCAAAGATTCCCAAACGTGTAGACTTTAGCTGACAAAAAATAAAAAAAATCAATCTTGATCCATATGAGCATAAGTTTTAATTTGGAATATATATTTTTTTTTTAAGAAATCTTTTTAAAAGTGCTTACTAAATATAAATATATTAAGTTACAAACTTGTAATTGAATTTAATTGAAAGGGGAAAAATGAAAAGCTAAAAGAATAGGGATAATTATGGAGAAAAAAAAACATTTTAATCACTTCCGCACATGTAGAGAAGGATAAGAGAGAGCGTATAACTTTAAGAGTTTTTTTTTTTTTTTTTACAACAAATACAAAGAAAGATTTGAAACTTGAGGTCTCACGAAATTACAAGCCAAACCAACTCTACTATTTTGGAGAAGAGTTTTAGAAAACATGGGCAGAGAAAGTTGGAAAAAAAGTTTGAAAAACAATATGAGAAAGTAATGTTATAAGCCAGCAAGCAATAAGCAACGACATTCATAGCTATAACTTGAGTAGAAAGAATTGACAACTAGTCGCATCCTTGTATAATACATTTTGAGTCAAATTGCCTTTAGCAGATGTCGACATGATTCGATCAAAACTAATAATAAAATAATAAAAAACATGAAAAGTAAGTAAATCCAATGTTAAAAAATCTTCAAAAGAACAAATTCTAGCATAACCAAAAGTAAACAAAAAGGGATACATACAGAGATGTTAAGTAAATACTTACCCAACTAAATTCAGGAAAGCACCAAATAGAGGTATGGAAGGTGGGAAAGAGCAGGAGAATGGTGTGGAAATCAAAGAGTTGGAAATGTTTGAAGTTGGTCCATGCGAGTGTGCATACCAGATGGGGTTCTTGATTGGGAACAGGTTCTCTGATACCATAAGGAGAAGGTTGGAGCAAGACATGGTTCTTCGTCACCACCTCCTTCCCTTTGCTCAAGCTCCACAGACGAAGCCTCTTATAGAAGCCATCTGCAACAATAACAAGGCCAAGTACCCATCACATTGGGATGAACTCATGGGCATTGTAGATGGAAGTCAAGCGCCTCTCCTTGAGGTAACCTCTTATATCATGCAAACATCTTCCATCCCATTATCATTCCTTATAAGGGTGTGCTATCAATGTGCAGATTATTGTACTCAACTTCAGGAGGGAGATTCTGTCATGTATTCAGGATGAAGCTTCCATTGTTGATTGTACAGATGAGTGTTCTGATGTTCTTGTTGTTAGTGATTCCTTGGCCCTTGCAGCTCATAATGAAGATGCCCTCTTTGGTCTCTCTGGCTACACGTAAGAAGTACACAAAACAACACTTCAATTCATCCAAGCACTGTTCGCTTCTGTTTAACCAACTTCATTTCTTCTTTTCTTCACTTTTGAAGCTATTTGATCAAAGCAAAACTGCAAAATGGGATACGTTTCATTGCTTATTCACACGCAGGAGAGCTTCCAAGCCGTGCTTTCAGCTTTAATAGCAATGGCCTGGTAAACTTTCCATACCCTCCTACTATTAGATGTTCCATTTCAAAACCAATTATCAAAAATTCTGAGCTCTTTTCATCTTTCCGATATGGGGTCTTCATCAATCCCGTCATCATTCGTTGACTCGGAAGGAATTTAAAGAGAATGCGTAGATCTTACGAAATAAACAATTGCCCTTGCAAGTTGCGTGACAAGAATTCAAGCTTACGTGAACATGATCTATTCTATAAGTTGTTGATCATAAGTTGTTGTGAGATCCTATGTTAGTTGGAGAGGAGATTGAAACATTCTTTATAAAAGTGTGGAAACCTCTCCCTAACAGACGCGTCCAAAAAATCTTAAAGGGAAGTCCAAATAGGACAATATCTCCTGACATAATCTTTTCCAATCTTTTAGGCATTTACCATGAACGCAGTACGTCCAGTGAACGACGAGATTGATCCTAGGGCAATCGGACGAAACTTTCTCTCTCGGGACCTCCTTGAATCTACCAGCTTTGAAGATGCAATAGCTGTAAGACCCATCATTGAGACATTATAGATAATGTTCCAGCTTAATAACCTTAGCATGTTCAAAACATAACACTTGGGGTTGGATTGTGTTTTATCCAGAGAATTCGGTCAGCAGAAATATCCCTGGGCCACAATTATAATGTGATTGATGTTCAGACAAGAAGAATAGCAAGTGTAGAAATAGCATCAAAGTTCAGAGTTTCAGTCCATGAGGTTGGAGCTACACCATTTTTCCATGCAAATATGTATTCCCATCTTCAGAATATCAAGCAGGTAACAATACCAGGAAAATCTCCAAGCGATCATATAAGATATGGTTTTGAAGTGAAAATAAATTGCTTTGGAACACAGATAATAGACGAAAACTCGACAAGCAGGAAAAGACGAGCCGATGTCATGCCGAAAGAATCAAAAGACGATTTTCTGTGTGTTCTTGGAGATGCAGAGAACAAGAGTTTTCCTATCTATATGAAGGGTAAATTATGAAGATCATTTAGATTGGCTGCCTAAACTCCTTTCAAATTCAAACTGACACTGAAAATTTTCTTATAATGTCTTCAGGTCCTAAGCTTTACACAATGTGTAGCGTTCTAATCGACCTGGACGAGCAAACTCTATCAATTTTTCGAGGAAATCCGAAGAACAAAGAGATAACCCATGTCTTCTCATTGCAAGAGTTGAAGGAACAAAGTCAAGTCTGAGCTGCCCCCCAACATATTGATATCAACTACTAATCCACAATCCACATTTTGATATCACTTTTCTACTTTTAGGTTTATAAGCATGTCTAACTAAGAGTATCTTAGTCTTAAAGCCATAACTTGGCATCACCACTACAAGGGTCATTACTTATTAGTTGAGGCATAAGATTGACTATCTAATGCCTAAGTTACCTTCATAAAGGGCATGTTAAATTTGAATAAAATTGGAGTGTTTTCTACTCTTAAAAATTATGAACATCACTACTTGCTTGCTTTGATCATCAATGCAAAACTTCGCTGATATAATTTGACAAGTTTAAGATTAAAAATGGATTCTTTTTCCTAAACAAAACATATCAAAAGTTAACCATAATTGTCTAAAATTCAAGAATATGAAGGTGGTGGCAATTTTTCCACCACAGAGTTTAACCTCTTTAGAGCCACAGAGAGGGCCTCTAAATATTCTAGTATCGCTAAATCGATCTCTAGGCGGATAAAGCACTAATTATAATATCAAAAGTCGATGATTGGATGCCCACCCGCTTGTGGCCGGATTCCCTAAAGTATCTTTGGGTGGCCGGATTTCCTAAAGTATCTTTCGGTGTGTTTATGAGATCCCATGTGGGTTGAAGAGGGGAACAAAGCATTCTTTATAAGAGTGTGGAAACCTCTCTCTAGCAGACATGTTTTAAAACCGTAAGGTTGACGATGATACATAACGGGCCAAAGTGGACAATATCTGCTAGCAGTAAGTTTAGACTGTTACAAATGATATTAGAGCCAGATATCGGGCGGTGTGCCAACAAAGATGCTGACCCCAAGGGGGTGGATTGTGATATATCACATTGGTTAGAGAGGGGAGCGAAACATTCTTCATAAAAGTTTGGAAACCTCTCCCTAGCAGACGCGTTTTAAAACTGTAAGGCTGACGACAATATGTAACGAGCTGAAGTGGATAACATTTAATAGAGGTGAGTTTGGACTATTAACCTGTTGGACCCAGCATTTAAGGCGGAAACAGCGTCCAAACTACTACTTGCACTACATTTAATGATCTTGTCAGGACTGGAGTGAGAATGTCCTATATGCAGTGCTATTATTGTCTGATATGAACACACATGACTGAATAGTAACTTTTAACAAATTCTAGAAAAGCGTAAGGCTAGAACATAGGTAGGGAAGAAGATAAGTCATACCTTAATTGCACCAAAACTCCATAAAAAGAAAGAGCAGAAAAGTTGGGGTATGGCGGGCAAGAAGGTGGAGATGTTCGAAGTTGGTCCATGCGAATCTGCATATCAGATGGGGTTCTTGATTGGGAAGAGGTTCTCTGATACCATAAAGAGCAGATTGGACAAAGACCTTGTTCTTCGTGACCAGCTCCTTCCTTTTGCTCAAGCCCCTCAGTCCCAGCCTCTTATTCAAGCTCTCTGCAACAATAACAAGACAAGGTTTCCAACATATTGGGATGAGCTTGTCGGAATTGCAGAAGGAAGCAGTGTGCCTGTTCTTGAGGTAATAATACAAAATTGTAGAGGGACATAAATGAGACCTGGTTTTCTGTTCTGTCTGTGATATCTTCGTTGAAAATCAATATGCAGATTATTCTAATCAACTTCAGGAAGGAGATACTTCCATTTCTTCCCAAGGAAGTAGCTTTAGCAGTTGATTGTTCAGATGATTGCTCTGATCTTCTTGTTGTTAGTGAAAACATGGCCATTGCAGCACATAATGAAGATGCCAACGTTGCTCTGGTTGGCCACACGTAAGTTGTTCACAAACCTGAACTTTATCCCACAATTATAAACCAGCCCACCGGACAAGTTCATTTGTTTCTCCACTTTCGTAGCTATTTGGTCAAAGGAAAACTGCAAAATGGGCTGTCCTTTGTTGCTTATACCTACGCAGGAGAGCTTCCGAGCTGCGCTTTTGGTTTTAATAACCATGGACTGGTAAACTCTTCAAACCATCATCATTTATGAATGAATTATGAATGAATTGAACGCTAAAGCATAGCATATTTTCAAATATTTTAGGCATTTACCTTGAATTCAGTGCCTCCAACCAATGAAGAGGTTGCAGCTGGGGGCATTGGACGAAACTTTATCTCCCGGGACCTCCTTGAATCTACAAGCCTTGAGAACGCAATATCTGTAATGCCCTGCAATGATGTCTTGTATTATAAATGTTGTAGCTTATCTGATGACACTTTGGGTTTGATTCTCTTTACAGAGAGTTCGCTCAGCAGAAGTATCTGTTGGGCACAGTTATAATCTGATTGATGTACAGACAAGGAGAATTGTGAATGTAGAAACAGCATCAAGGTTTAGATATTCAGTCAACGAGGTTGGGGCTACACCATTTTTTCATGCAAATATGTATACCCATCTTCAGGTTAACCAGGTAAGGGTATCAGGAAAAACCATTTAAACCTCTTCTGGAAACAAAATACTCCTTATAAGGGTGTGGAATCATCTCCCTAAAAGACGCGTTTTAAAATCGAAAAACTGACCGCGATAGTAACTCGCCAAAATCAAAAAACTGAAACGCAGGTAGAAGACGCAAACTCTAGAAGCAGGCAGAAACGAGCTGATGAGTTGCCAAAAGGATCAAAAAATGATTTCATGTCAGTTCTTGGAGATGTGGACAACAAGGAGTATCCTATCTATATGAGAGGTAAGTGAGTAATATAGAGATGGTTTAGATTTCCCAGTCCTTTCAAACCCACATTTGAACATTTTCTTAACATTTTCAGGCCCTACGCTTTACACACTGTGTACTGCTGTAATTGACCTGGACGAACAAACCCTTTCAATTATTCAAGGAAATCCAGAGAAAAACGTGATGACCCATGTCTTCTCCATCCCTTTGGTGGAGTTGGAGAAGCCATAAGCACACTGCTGATGCAACCTGAAGCCAGCAATTGACACTTCAAAATGCTCAAACAGTTGATCCAAGAGGAAGGGCGTGGGGAGTTTGTACCTTTCCGTGTAGTTCATTGTTTATGGAACCATTGCCATCCATTTGGTCTCTGTGCTGTGAATGATATCAGCGAAGAGTATCCCTTCCAACCTCTCCGTTGGTGTTATCTATCCATGTAGCGCTGATTCAACACTGACGCGTCGTCCAATGAAGAAGAAGGCGCTTCCCGTTGCTGCACGTCGACTTTCCCTGCTCTTTCTTCCCAAACTCTTGTACCCATTATTCATTCTTTCACCTAATAATAAATAAATAGTAATAATATGGTCATATCCAATCCCCCCCCAACGCAAAGGGTAATAAAGCAAAAATCCAAAGCGAAGGTTGCTTTCATTTGGGTCCCCTGTTTGAGTATCTTCCCGTACACTCCCTCTGCTCTGGCCAACGCGCAATTCCCCCCGATCTCAGAAACCCAAATGGACCCACCACCGCCACAATCTACCACCATCGCCGCCACCTCCAAGCTTCGTTTGATGTGCAGCTACGGCGGCCACATAACCCCGCGCCCGCGCGCAAAGGCTCTCTCCTATTTAGGCGGCGAAACACGCATAATCTCCGTCGACATAACCGCCGTCAACACTCTTTCCGCCTTCATTTCTCATCTTCTCACAATCCTCCCAATTAAACCTCCCTTTTCCCTTAAGTATCAGCTCCCTCACTCTGCCCTTGACTCTCTCATCTCCCTCTCCTCCGATGACGACCTTCACTTCATGCTCTGCGAGCACCTCCGCCTCACCTCCTCCACCTCCTCTCGCATTAGGCTCTTCATCTTTTTCCCCGAGCCCGAGAAGGCCCGTAATGTTATTCATCATCCCAAGACTGAGGCCTGGTTCGTCGATGCGCTTAAGGGTGCGAAGATTTTGCAAAAGGGGCAGGATTGCTTGGTGGGTTTTGATGCGGAGGGGGTGATTGGAGAGAATGAAGCTAAGGGTATTACAGATTTGGGTAATGGGGGTGTTTCATTGCCGGAATCCATGATCTTGGAGACCAATTCTTCTTTTGGATCATCCTCTTCTTCGACCTCTTCGGCAAATGTGTCTCCTCCCATTAAACTCCAGGGTGAGGATTTTGGACTCAGCTCGCCCGATAATGCTGCTAAGCTGCACACAACTTCCGATTCCGCCGCAACCCTCGTGAGGTACCTTCTTAAAACTTTCGTTTTAGCTTGTTTTAATTTTCATTGCTTCCTCAAGATGGGAAAGAAAGAAAGGAAGGATATGTTTTCCAGCTCTAATTTTTCTGTTTTGGGTAGTTTGTTCATACCCTTGCCCTGGATTATCGTAGATTTCCAAAAAAAAAAAAAAAAAAAAAAAAAAAAAAGGGTTAGATTAGGAATCTAAACCTTAATTTCCACAAAAAAATCACACAGATCAGTTTCAAGATCACATTATCCTTGTGTTTCTTAAGCTCTGATACTGCAGTCTTCTAATAGGCATAAGAATTTGTAATCTTTGCAGCGAGATTGCCCCTACCAACTCCTGTTGTTCAGTTGAGAATGCCTTTTCAGGGCATGCACTAGCTTCCCAACTGAACCCTTTTCAGCAGCAGTCATGGCAGTTTGTTCAAGCAGGCACGCCTATGGAGAGCTGCCTTCCTGCCATGTATCCAATGCCTTCTTACTATCCAGTCCAGCAGCCTCAGTTTGTGCATTACCAGCCCATGCCGAACCACCATATGTATCCTGTGTACTTCTTGCCTGTTGGGCAGACACAGGTTCCACCCCCTTCCAATCTACCTATGCACTGGGGCTTCCACGATACTGCAACCGGGACTTCGGCACCGAATTTTGGAGCAAATCCGATTGCTCTTAGAGCTGCTGATGAAGCTCAAGATCAGGCAGTAATCATTGGTAATTATGGTGCAGCTGATGCATCTGTTGAGGAGGGTTCACATGAATGCAATGAGGATGATCCTGCAAGGACCCTGATATACAAATCTCAGCCTGGCCCGCCACACCTGGTTCCTCCTTCTCAGTCGCAAACTAAGACTAAAGGCTCTACCAACCTTCTGTCAGATGCGATGGCTCAGCTGCAGCTGATAAAAATCAAGCAATAACTTGGGAAGTCAGCTAGCAGAGTGAGTAAAAAATTTGATCACCCAGCTTAGCTTTGTGAGAATTGTTCTTTCTTTTCTTTTGTTCTATGGTTGGTTGCCTTCCTGATGAGCTTGTTTTATAGGTGTAAAGACTGAATGTTTGTTGTTGTTATTCTTCTCCTTTTCTGCTATGCCTATCTCTGTTTCTTTCTTTCGTCAATCTATATATGTTCGTAGCTATCTCAAAGATGTCAGAATGGTTGGGAGGGAGTCCTACCTTGGTGAGGGGATGATCATGGGTTTACGAATACATCTCTATTGGTACGACGGGAAAATCACTTTAAAAATTTATTGGTCAAAATGGAAAGTTTGGAGACAAAAAGGAGGCGCCTTTGGTAAGCCATCCCTTGGACAATTTAATAGCAGATATTGGAAGGGTGGTTAGTTGTCTGAGTTGAATGTCTCCATTATTGTGTTTGGTTTTGTCGGTTTCTTCTGTTTCAACTTTTGTTTTTCTTTAAACAAAATACCCTATTACTTATTTTTATATTCTCATTTTACAATTTAATTTTGTATTAATTCTAAGATTTTTAAATTTATATTTGGACATATTTGACATGTTTAAAAACATTCATAGAGCTATTAAATATATAATTAAAAGTTTTAAGGTTTTAATTTAATTCCCATTTAATAGGTATTTGAATTTAAAAAATGAAGTTAAAAGAAAATATAATTTTCAACAGTAATACCAAAAAGAGAAAAAGAGAAAAAAAGAGGAAGTCCATAAACGTTGGGCACGTCGGGTGAGTCTCTATAATAATTGTGGGAATGGTGGACGTCCCATCATCAATTGGAAGAAGCTTTTTGGGTAATTGGTATTAGTTTGTGAGAGGAGGGAGGGGCCTGAAGAAGGCCAACAAAATATCTCCTCTCTCACCGAATCCAACCCTTCCATCTAAAGCTTCACAAATTTCATCAAACTTTTGATACCCCCAACCTTTTTTCTACTAGATTTCCATCCGACCCTTTCTGGGTTTCTCTTTTTTCTTTTTGAATCTTCACGCATATTCAATTCTACCCGATTGTCGTCTTTCGAGGGACCAGCGCCTGTCTTCTTCCTTCCTCTTTCCTTGCGGATTTTGAAGCCTTCGATTCTGATAAGGAGGGAGGCTTCTTCTCATGGTACAGAATGTTGAGATTTTTGCTTTGCTTTGCGAGATCCTGTAACGAGCCCTTTAGTTTCGGTTTTTCCCCTGCTTTTCATTTTCGTTCATATAATGCCTTCGAGGAATGTTGTTGGATCTCTTTCTTGTTTTAAGATTTTCGGCGGCGCATTTCAGGTTAGTGGGTTTCTTGTAATCAGGTTTCCCAGTTGCGAAATGAATGATTGCCCTGTCGGTTACCGTTAATTTGGAATATGTGTCTTGTTTCTGTTTGTAGAGACGGGTTATGGATCTATGAAAACTGCGACGCTTTTCAATTCGTGAGTTCTCAGATTGATTAGATTGGGAAATGATGTCTTCCTATTTTCTTGAATTGTTCAGAAGCAGAGCCACTGACTATTGGAATAAATGTGTGTAAGAGTGCTAGGGGCTGCTGTGGCTTATATTTAGAATGGAAGCCTTTGTGGTTTAGCCTTTCTTTGTTCTGGGTGACTACACGAACAAACAACTATAATTCTCTCGGAAGAGGCCTTGTGATTAAACGTCAACCCAACGGTAGTAGGGTCTTTTTAAGATCTCTTCTTAGGGACTCTTGCAATATAGCTTTCAGTTGGAGTTCTTAACAATACTCTTCTCCTGAAGGTCTTGTTGGGGTTATTTTGGTTGTTTCACAAACAAGCCCACAGATTTTCACCAAAACTAGCGATTGCTATCCACCCATTAATTTCCCACTGATAGATCACTATAATCAACAGAATCGAAAGGAATTCCTAGATAAAACCCCCCATTGATATCAGTTGAGATTCATTCAGATTGTGATAAGATATCCGAGGGGGAGGGCACACACCCAATTATGCTACGGGAGAGCTTTCCACACCTTTATAAGGAATGTTTCATTCTCCTCTCCAACCGATGTAGGACTTCACAATCCACCCCCTTGGGGGCCAGCGTCCTTGCTGGCACACCATTCGGTGTTTGGCTTTGATACTATTTGTAACCGTCCAAGCCCACCACTAGCAGAAATTGTCCTCTTTGAGCTTTCTCTCCTGGGCTTCTCCTCAAGGTTTTAAAACGCGTCCACTAGGAAAAGGTTTTTACACCCTCTCTAACCGATATGGGACCTCACAGGACATGAGTGTGCATGTGGATTTCTTTGAATTACCATAGGATGGAGTGTACAATACGACCTCTTTTTTATTGTCTTAACCATTGTTGAGAGCCTAGGAGTAATCTCTATTATTTTCCAATGTATTTGTTCTTGGTACAATTAGTACTGCTGAAAAAAGGGAATCTTGGTATTTTCTCATGATTCATTTTCGCTGTAAACATGTATTACAATGCAATGGAGGTGAAGATGGAGCCTGATGTTTTTCCTTTTCTTGGTTCGGTTTTTATGCTCGTGCAGAACAGCGGAATGAGGGAAGGGCAGCTTTGTTCGCACACTTTAAGGTCCCATGGAGTCGCCATTGCGAGGATACACATGCATGATTGGCTTATATTTTTACTTCTTGTGATGATTGAAGTTATCCTATATTTAACCCATCCGTTTTATCGCTATGTCGGGAAGGACATGATGAGTGATCTCAAATATCCCTTCAAAGATAATACTGTTCCTGTCTGGGCCGTGCCTGTAGGTTTGCTCGTGTCTGTCTTGTCTATGAAACTTTTAGATATAGGATGGAAGGGAAACTGATGTGAATGCATTTATTTGTTTTTGTTTGTGGTGCGTGGATGATTAGTTGTATGCAATGATGTTGCCAATAGCAGTTTTTCTGTTCGTGTATTGGCGTAGAAGAGATATCTACGATCTTCATCATGCCATACTTGGTGAGATACTTTAGCATGAGATATCCATTTTCCATTGGTGGTACTCTTCTGCAGCTAGCTGATGTATACTGGAATACCCTGCAGGTCTCTTTTACTCTGTTTTAATAACAGCGGTCATTACTGATGCGATAAAAAATGCAGTGGGACGACCTCGACCAAACTTCTTTTGGCGTTGCTTTCCTGATGGGAAAGATGTGTGTTGCTTAGAAGCGGGGTTTGGCGTTTGGCGTCTGTTTTGATACGTACTTGCTTGGCTTGATGTACTGATTGAATTCTTATTTCTCAGGTGTATGATCAATTAGGCAATGTTATATGCCATGGTGATGTGAATGTTATCAAGGAAGGGCATAAGAGCTTTCCAAGTGGTCATACTTCATGTAAGTGACAAAATGTTACTCTTTCCCTTCTTTCCAACTTAAAAAAGTAGGCATCCTTCGGTTTTCCCTTTTGGACTTTACCTCAAGGTTTTTGGAACGCGTCTGCTAGAAAGTGGTTTCCACATCCTTGTAAAGAATGTTTCATTCTCCTCCCCTACCGATGTGGGATCTCACAACCCACCCTCCTTCGGGGCCCAACGTTCTCGTTGGCACTTGTTCCTTTCTCCAATTGATGTGGGACCCCCCCAATCCACTCTCTGCACATTGTCTCGTGTCCAGCCCCTTCAGGACTTAGCCTTTTCGATGACATATCGCTTAGTGTCTAGCTCTGATACCATTTATAACGACCCAAGCCCACTGGTAGCAGATATTGTCCTCTTTGGGTTTTTCCTTTCCGGCTTCCCTTCAAGGTTTTTAAAACGCCTCTGCTAGGGAGAGGTTCCTAAGCCCTTATAAAGAATGCTTCGTTTTTCCCGACCGATGTGAGATCTCACACATCTCTAGCAAGATACAATAGTAATGTGATTTTGATGGGATATGGTATTTACCCTTTACTCTCTTGTTGAACTTTTGACCTGATGCAGGGTCTTTTGCTGGTCTTGGTTTCCTGTCGTTGTACTTATCGGGAAAGATACAAGTATTCGACCAACGAGGTCACATTGCAAAACTCTGCATTGTTTTTCTTCCCCTGCTTTTTGCATCTCTTGTTGGCGTTTCTCGAGTGGACGATTACTGGCACCATTGGCAGGATGTGTTTGCTGGAGGTCTGCTCGGTATGTGCATTTTCCTTCATCGTCCTCATCGTTTTTGCAACTTGTACATAACAATAAATGATCATACAGAGCTCTTACTTTTGCAGGGCTTGTAGTATCTACCTTCTGCTACTTGCAGTTTTTTCCTCCTCCATACCATTCTCAAGGTATAGTTTTGACCCCAAAACCATCACTCATTCTTTATCTACCGAACAACCAACTAGGCGTGTTGTCGTTGCTTCTCGCTCAGCTCGCTCGCTCATTTTTCATAACAAATCCATTGGGTGTTTTCCTTTGATTCTGGCTTGTAGGTTGGGGACCATATGCATACTTTAGAATGTTGGAGACGCTTGCCAATCCTCCCCCACCGACGAATGGCATGAATGTTGTGCAGAATGAACAGGACGTCGAAAGGCAGGAGGTGAACGACCGAAACAACGATAGATTTCTAGGACTGTCCATTGATGCCAATGCTCGTTCCACAATGCAGGAAACTACAACTGAGGGGAAATAAGTGGTTGCCTTGGAGGCTTTAAATTGCTTTGCTACACAGTCCATGGCACAGCATTGCTTGTATGTGTATGTGTGTGGTTTATAGGCTTTAATTATATGATGGGGTTCTTGTACAGCAGGTTTTTCTTTGGTTTCATTTTATGACATGGATCGTTGTTACCGTGTAAACATCTCATTTTGGGATTCTACAAACAAATCTTTGTTTCTTTTCAAGAATCAGATCTACACAACCAAATTGAATCTACAAGAACAAGAATATCTATCCAAAAAAATCTTCAAACATTCTAAATAGCCTTCCAATTTCTCGAGGAAAAACTGGGAACAATGTGTAAAAACAAGGTAATGAAATGGGTGAGAAAGAAATTTCAAATCTGAATCAGAGGAGGCTTCTGTCTAGGGTTCGGTTTGTGATCAGAGAAATAAGAATCGAGAGAGTCGAAGGAGATGCCATAGCCAATCCCTTTGCCAATTCCAAGCCCTAGGCCAACGCCACAGCCGAGACCGAGGCCGAAAACGAGGTGAAGGTGATTCCAGGGAGAGGCGCCGCCATGGCCAATCCCGCCGACAAGACCAAAGCCGAGCCCGACGCCGCAGCCAACTCCAGCTCCTCCGCCGGCGTCCAAGACTAGGGGTGGCGGTTGCTTTGCGTTCCGGCGATTGGCGTCGAAAATGTTGGGGAGAGAGAAATGGTGGTGGTCAGCCTTGGTGTGGAAGTTGTTCGTGATTGCTGTGTTCCACTTCCATGGCGAATTGGAGTCGGATTTCATAATAAGAAGGAGAAGATGAAAATTTGAGAGAAATGTGGTCGCCGTCGGTATGATTTGGATTACTCAAATCTTTCTTCACACATTTCTTATCCCAACTACGTCACCTCGACTTTAACTCGGTTGGAACATACCAAATCTAATTTTAAAATGTTTTTAAATTATGGAAAAAATCAATAATAAAAATTTTAATGCTAATATTTATAATCTTAATTTTTAAAAATTAATAATAAAAAATCAGGTTTAAATTCTCGTATTACTCTAATTTATTGGTGATGTATTTACTTTCTATTTCATTCTTCCTTCTGAATTTTTTTTTTTTTTACGAACAATTTTGTTTTAGTTAGGTGAGATAAAGGGAAGTTGGGTGATAATTTATATACATCAAATATGCAGCTAAGATATGAGACGCATCCAAGTTAGTTAAAGTTGTGACAAATAAGCAACCAACGCCACGCCAACCCCTTAACAAACTTTAGCTATAAAAACATGGCGATTCTTGGGGGTTAGGGTTTATCTAACACCCACTGCGCTTCAAAATCTGAACTGTGTTTTCAGATTGCAAGGAACGATGCCCATGCCGGGTTCAACAACAACTTCATTTCCAACCTCTCTTTCATTCACCCCCTCGCCGTCCTCCTCCGCCGATGACGACAAACCCCATTGCATCGCTGCCGCCACCTTCGCCAAGTATGATAGGAAAATACAATGACCTGTTCCACGGGATAAGGAATAATCTCCGGCGGATCTCTCGCCGCATTTCCCCCTCAACATCCGACCGGTAACCTTTCTTTTCATTCTTTATTGTATAAAATTACTGAATTACAATATTTAAATGAATAAATAAAGTAATATACAAAAATTAATGTATAGAAATTAGTTTCAATCCATAGGTTTTTAGCATTGCATAAAATTAAAATTATTTTTTTTTTTTAAAATGAGAGCCATTAAAAGTAAAATTTGGTTGGTGGCAGAGACGGGTGTGTGCCTCGACAATATGCATGTTATAGTCTAAGCTCACTGATAGGAGTCATATTGTCCTTTTCTAAGTTTCCTTTTAAAGGTCTGCCAGAGAAAGTTTTCAACACTCTTATCATAAACGTTTCGTTCTCCTCTCCAACCAATATGAGATTTTACAATAAAACAACTGACATGCCATCACAAGCTAAGTGATTGAATTAGTGGAGCTTCACACGGAGAGAAAAACATCAGCCATTAGTAAGTAGTAACAAACTGAATATAAGGTATCGATAGGGGTATCACAATCAGAAACGAAGCAATTACATCCGATCCTTCTCTTCCTATACTCGATTAAGATCATGTTTCATGCAACATCGAATAAATGGTTAGGAAAAGAAAAGACAAGGATTATGTTGTTGATCATGGTTTTTGAATACCCAAAAGAAAACTATAAGGAAAGGGGATGAGAAAACTATAAGGAAAGGGGATGAGAAGGTGATGACAGAAGTGTAGAGAGCACAAAGGAGTGAGATGCAAAGGATATGCACTTCATCATCTGTGCTCTCTATCTTCTGTCAACATTTTTACCTTCTCCCCTTACCAATCACACACACACACGCACACACCAACACAAATATGATATCAAAACAAAGCCCCTAGAGACAGAGGGAGACAGAGAGAGGGAAGAAGAGGGTTGAATTTGTATGGATGGTTCTTGATCAACAATGTCTGAATTTATAGCAAAGGCCATGCCTTTGGGGTCCTCCATTTGCAGCCCTAACACCCTTTACATTTCATTCAATAAAGTGTTCAACACCCACTTCTTAAATCATCATATTCTGATGCCTTTTCTACCTATTTCCTCCTTCATTTCTAAACTTTCAACCCATTTCAATTCGACTTCAATGCAAAATTCTTTTATCTTTATGTATTTCTTTTCGCGTTTTAGTCTCTTTCACTTTTTCTCCGTTCATTATAACCCTTGCTTTTCTACACCTATCGGTTCCGTATTTCATTCTGTTTCATTGTGTGAACGATATTCGTGCATTTCGATTACGACGTGATATTATATCTTTAGCTTTAACTTTTACTTTTGTAGACGTATCGATTCAATATTTCGTGTTGTTTGATTGATTTGCATAGAAGATATTCGCACATTTTGAGTCCGGGGAATTGATTTTGTGATTTTAACCTTTACTAGGGTGATATGAAGCTTTTGAAACCCAAAAATGTCTAAATAAAGAAAGAGTACATGGATGGACTGAAAATACTTTTGAATGATAGTGGTTCTAAAGATAGGATCATTAAGAAGGGCTTAAAAAGTTAAACATATTTAGATTGTTGGATGGCCTCTTAACATCGATGTGTGAGTGAGAACATAACATGTTAGACTTAGGTGATGTGTAGGATGTGTAAGCGGTGAATTTGAGTTTGAAAGGTTTGGTATGAAATGTTGGAATATGAAATAATTGTTTTGTTTGGAAGGAATCTGGAAAGGGTTAAATGAAGAGGGTGGATGGGGGTTGAGGGGGAGGGAAGGAATCTGGAAAGGGTTAAATGAAGAGGGTGGATGGGGGTTGAGGGGGAGGGAAGGAATCTGGAAAGGGTTAAATGAAGAGGGTGGATGGGGGTTGAGGGGGAGGGAAGGAATCTGGAAAGGGTTAAATGAAGAGGGTGGATGGGGGTTGAGGGGGAGGGAAGGAATCTGGAAAGGGTTAAATGAAGAGGGTGGATGGGGGTTGAGGGGGAGGGAATGGTGGGCAACTTGAGAAGAAGCATGGACAAGGGGAACAACAGTGGAAAATCCCCCACCACTAAAACTATAACCTTATCCCATTTTTTTCTCATCATTCGGGCTTCCCTTTTTACATTACATTGGTGGGGGATTGTTTCACTCCTATCCCTTCCATTTGTCACTTCCCCCTTTTCTTTTCTTCTCTCTCTCAGAATCGTCCCCATATATCACCTATCATTTTCGGTTAATTAATATTGGATGCTTTGACTCATTATTTATCATCGTTAACTTCAACGATTTTGAAAACATGCTTATTAAAAATGANAAAAAAAAAAAAAAAAAAAAAAAAAAAAAAAAAAAAAAAAAAAAAAAAAAAAAGTGTTATTTCCTTTTTCTGATCTAGATCCCACACAAATAATTGATATCAAGACAAGGGGGGAGAGGGGGTTGCCATTAGTGGCAAGTGCTGACATGATGTGACCCCAAGTGGGTAGGGCAGGGTGTCCTTTGATGTATATATCCCTTTTGGGTAAGGGAAGGGTTGTTTCATGATGTGACCCCAAGTTGGTAGGGCAAGGTGTCCTTAGACATATCCCCTTTTAAGTGTGTAGGGCAAGGTGTCCTTAGACATATCCCCTTTTAAGTGTGTAGGGCAAGGT
Source organism: Cucurbita pepo subsp. pepo (assembly GCF_002806865.2). Taxonomy (NCBI): domain Eukaryota; kingdom Viridiplantae; phylum Streptophyta; class Magnoliopsida; order Cucurbitales; family Cucurbitaceae; genus Cucurbita; species Cucurbita pepo. Next base: position 9,033,825 of record NC_036650.1, on the reverse strand, counting down.
GTCCTTAGAATATCCCCTTTTAAGTGTGTAGGGCAGGGTGTCCTTAGACATATCCCCTTCGGGTGCAGAACAACCTTTCACCGAACACCAAAACTATTCCCCATTTGGGTAAGGGAAGCCCATAACGTCACCTGTGTCCCCCTTTTTTCCCATACCTAAAGTGCTCCCTCCTTTCCCACCCCTTCCTCATATATATATATATAAACATATCCCATACCACTTTTTTGTTTTTCGAGAAAAATGCAATAATTCTTTTTAATATAAAATATAATTAAATTTAATCTTACCATTTTTAGAGTACAGATATTTGTAGACTATGGAGAAGTTGTTTATCTTTTTCATCCGTAAACAATTCTCAATTTAATTATGAGATCAATTTGTTTTTCGGAAGAATATTTAAATAGCATAATAGAAACATCATCTCATTCATTTCACACATATTATCCTTCCACCCAATTAAAGAATGTGATTCTTCATCTCTTCTCTAACAAAAGAAGCTTCCATTGTTGATTCTCAAACAAAAGAAGCTTCCATTATTGACGACAATTAATTAGAAGTAGAATCATTAGAGTCTCTATTTTTAAGGGGGTAACCATTAATTATTAATTTTAATCCCATCATATACATTATTGTTATATAATTCAATGCAATTAATAGTTCATTTATAATAAGAGCTGGAAATAGTACCGTTTTTAGCACTTACCAATGCATGGAAATTATAAGTAAAAGAAATCGCAATCTATGCAACAAAGTAGCTTTGTAGATTGGTTTTTGTGGTCAATTCAACACACAGTTGTTCAAAATATGAACATACTCCTATCTAACAGTTTTTCGGCTCCATTTAAACGCCAAAAAGTTTTCTAGCTATCAAACAAGGCCTTCAAAATAATGAATTTGTACTATCTTTGTACAAAGTACAAACCATGGGAATACAAGTCAACGTGTAATGAACTGAGTCGCAAATTCAGCTGTTGAAGACTGCATTTCAACCATCATATTCTCAAAAAATATCTCAGCTTTTGGACCCAAAAACCATCCACATTCCAGCAATGATGATCTCTGAGAACAAGTTAACGACCATGACACAGGAATACTGTGACTTAGTTGGAATGGTAGTCCCTTTATCAAAGCTAAACTTTAGGACTTTGTTCGTCTGAAGGATGTTCAGGCGAAGCAGGTAGTTGTTCGTTTCCGTCGGTTTCAGCTAAAACAGGATCGTTGGGAGGTTCCTCTCCACTATCATTAGTCTCTGGGTAAAAATTAATGGGAAACTTTGTAACCCTCGGTTTATCAGAGAGAATGTTTCTCTGAACCCTATCGATCAGGACTTTGGCTGGAGGTTCTTCTCTTAGCTGCTCATCGTCATAATCATTGTTTACGTAGTAACCGACGCGGACAAACTCCTGACCCATGTATGAGCAGGTCAACAGAAGTACAGTTACACCAATGATATCTTCTTCAGGAATTCTGGACGGGTCCGGAGGATCAGCCTGGGAATGGTCCATGTGGGAGTGATAGCAAGGGTAGCTCTATAATCAAGATGATGTATGATAACAAAATACAGAAATTCGTTACAGAAGTTTACCTGCAATACGAAACGGTAATTACCAACATTGACAGGTCCAACAAGAACACACTCCAAGAGTTGATCATAAGTCTCAACCTCAGCAGACCCCACGTAAATTAGTTTCCATTCCAAATCTGAAACAGAATGAGAAAACAGTAGAAACGTTAAGTCAAGAGGGTACTACTATAAGTACAATGATAGATCAATCCAATAAAATGATATACTTCCAATCCAATAAAATAAATATTTCAATAATAAAAATAATTTCTTATGCACTAGGTGCTTATCACCTTGAGAAAAAGACTCCATACTTCCACTCAAATTTCCTTCTAAAAATAGAGTTAACAGTATTTCCATTCATCAATTGGTTATACTATTCTCGGGGTGTCATAGAAAAAACTGCATATTCACACCTCTTCAAGAAATATCCACGCCTAACGATACAATTCAATCTAGTTGCTTAATCATACTTCTCTTCTTTTTTTTTTCTTTTTTTTTTTTTCCCTTGCTTCTATGAAGCTTCTTACAAACTGCTCCAGATCCATACATTACCACAATAATACAGACCGAAAATATCAAGAAGAGCTTCATTTTCGCCTTATCCAGGGGGTTCGGTTGTGTCCCAACTCCATAGGGACTGTTTGAAAATATGAAACATCAGATGAAATCTTCGATCTAATAAAGACTGTTGACTGTACGGCCAAAGTTTCAAATGAACCAATGCACCTGTTGCATATTCCATGTCTGTCAGACGGAAGTTAGCTAACTGTTACATTTGACTCTAAGCCAATTCCATTCCACCGAGAGTTAATCCAATCCAACATTGCTTAGACTTTCTTTTGGTCAGTCTGAACCAATTGTTCTGAGGTGCTATGGCCTACTATATATACTAGTTGGCTTTGCATAAATGCACTTTCCTTTTATTTAACACAGATCTTGTGCTTCTAACAGGTTCCTTAAAAATAAATAATAAAAGTAAAAAACAAATCTGAATTTCTGTAAGGACGTCTTCAATACATCATTCATTGAAGCCTTGGGAAAAAAAAAATGTGACTGATTTCAATGACCTGCAGCCATTATTCCATAAAAATACCAGAAAGTATTTCAGTTTCTGTTCCCTGCCTTCCTGTTAACATATACCGCCTAAGTTCTGAAGTACACAAGAGTGTTCTTTAAACATATGCCACAAGTACCTCAAGAGCCTAATCAAATACAGACCACGTTGCTGGAGTATTGACTAAACAAAGAACATAGTTTCTTCTGAGATATCCTAATGTTGGGTGCAAAGTAAGAAGTTGGAGAACTAAATGGTGCATTTTCAATAGCCAACATCCAAACCATATACACATCAAACAATCACTTTTTAAGTTTCATCATAAACCTCTATCAAAGTAATTTTTTCAACTTGATACCAATAAAGCCACTGCAGCCTATCTAATGTTGCTATCATCACAAAATTTTAATCGTACTCAGGAAATGCCAAAATTCTTTGCTTGATATGCTCCTACAATAATCCAATTGACCAAGATACATAAATAAACTAAGATAAATATTCTGGTTCATCATCAGTGATCCCATTACATATCCAATAAATTGAAAATTAGTAATATCCTATCCCTCAACATATATAGGGCTAACAACATCAATTAATTACCTTCAATCTTAGATGGAGTAGAAATGAATACAGAGGGAAAATATTAGGAATCATGATGTGATAATCACTGGCACTCACTAACATGCAATATAACATAGAGAATAAGGTCCTAGACTTTCCAAGTGTATCTTCAGGCTCATGTTCAAAAAGCATGCAGAGAATTTTGCAACCTTAGAGGTACAGGTAAATAAAAGCGTGGACCAAGACGACAATAAGATACTCACCTAAAAGTCCAAGACAGAGTTAACTAGCCATTCTGCCGAAACCAAATATCCAGTTCTAGAACATTTACCTTGCACCAAAAGATAAGGACAAAGCCTAGAAATAACTACAGCATCTCCCCTTCTCACTAGTCACTACTCGCTAGAATGGTATAAACTAAAGCACCCATGAAGAGGTGACAGAAACTATATTAGAGATTAAGTGGAGACAAATTTTTTTTAAGGTATAAACACTATTCATTACCAATCCAAAAATCAAGGGATTAATTTCATTCCCCCAAACTGTTCAGAGTTATATTCTCTTACAAATCCCAGAAAGGTCATCTTACACATTCTTTTACAATCAAACCACATTTTTCTTTCCATGAAGTAATTCGGCTGATGTAAGCAGAAATTCCTCGGACCCTTGATGCAATATTGAAAACTTTATACACAGATAAGAAATATTAGATACAGGATTCAAAGTCAAAACTAAAGGACTTCAGTATGAAGGTGCGCCCGAGTACTACAAACCTGTTCGTAAGTTACCAAAAACTATCTGACATTAGTTTAACTTTTCCGAGATTGCATTCACAGTCAATTATGCAAAAAGCTCTGGAAGATTAACCTCTAAAAAGTAAACCCTAATAAAACTTAAATTGAAATAGTACTGAACGGGAAATCATCAATGAACACACATAGGACATAGAAAGCGACAAAAATTAGATCGAGAGAATACCGTATTTGAGAGAAGACAAACACTCGTAGGAGATCTCGAACTGAAGGGGAGTAGAGAAGGGCGATGGATTGTCAAGAACTGCAACGTTCGTGATATTCACAGCGCTCATTGTGTTCGAATTCGATAGAAACAGTCGGCTCACATAGAATAAGTGGAGAAATGAAATAACTCAAAACCCTACTGGCCAATTCGAATCGTTAATCGAACATCAAACATGGCGGAATCAAAAAGAAGTTGAAGAAGAACGAAGTCGGAAGTCCCACGGCAAGAAAAATGGAAAAAAAGCCGGGAAGAGAGATTAACAAGAAAATGAAGGATACCGGAAGTTTGGGGCGGTCACCGGCGATCACCGGTTGCAGAATTTGGCGGGAGTGGTGTGGGCACGAAAATGATTGTGGTGGCGTATGGCGGGCAGACGAATTTCATTTTCAGGCAAATTTTTATTACAAATCTAACGCTCAAGAGCCAGGATTCGATGGGGCTCACATAAGGCCGACCAAGTCCTGGATCAACCACCATCCGAAGCCCTGGCCCGATCACTATTCAAGCCCAGCCAACCATGCAGTAGCCCCAAATGCCCAAATGGCACCTCGACCAAGGCTAAGGTGGCCCATTCTCGTGGTCCAATGTGTGCCATTTGGTTGTATTACAAAGCTCACGACACGGTGGTAGTTGCTCCTCTCAGTTAATCCAATTTAATCTGGAAAAGAAACGATTTAAGCTTGTTGTATAACACGCGGAAGAGGATAAAGTTGAGTACCAAAAAGTTATTTAATAATTGTTAATCCACATGGAAGTAATAAAAGAAAAAGGGTAATGAAGCATACATTCCCTTAAAAGAGTGAAAGACAAAACAGCATGGGGCCAAGAGAGGGAGACAAAACCACCTTCCCGTCAGATCCCAACGCCAAAACCCTAACACACAACACAAGAATAAAACTGTAACATCCCACGTTTTAAAATTGTGAGGCTCACAACATATAATATATGTTAGTTGCGGAATAAGGTTGTTATAAATGATATCAAAGTCAGTCACCAGGTGGTGTGCCAGCGAACATGTTTGGCCTTTAGAGGGGCGAATTGTTAGATCTCACGGCGATTAGAGAGGTGAATAGAGCATTCTTATAAGAGTGTGAAAACCTCTTTCTAGCACAAACACATTATAAAATCGTGAAGATAACAATGATACATAACAGATTAAAGTGGACAAGGGACGAGGAATGAAGAGAATCCGAGTGAGTATTAGCATAAAAATGCGACAAACAGAGATGGATGCAGCAGAGGGTTCCAACAAAAGAATACATAAATAAGTTAAAAGAAGAAGACAGAAGCTTAAAAAGCAGTCAACGTTGGGATAACGTCAGCAAAAATGAGAAGCAAAGGCTGCCCAAAGTGGGCGTCCATTGTCCCACACCTTCTGTCCTCTCCTCTTCTAAGTACGCCCTCTTGGTTTAATTAATTAACACCCTCAAAAGGGCGTGCCACCTTTGTGTGCTCAGGTAATGAGAGAGAGAGATATAAAGGAAAGGCCATGCCTTTACTTACTACTTGGGGTTCCCTAATCTATAACTCCAAATCTATTTGTGGCCTGCTTCCCAAAAGTGGGAGACCAATAGACAGCATAAGTCATTCCCACACACCTTGCCCCGCACTCCCTCTCCCCCTTCTTTACTTAATTCTACACCTCAACTCAACTACACAATACAACAAATGGTTTCACCTTTTACTATCGGGCAAAAAAAAACATCAATTTTAAAATGCATCTGCTAGGTGAGAGTTTTTTATACCTAATGTTTCGTTCTCTTCCCCAACCAACGTGAGAATTTAACTAAGTCGATTCGAGAGGAAGTGGGGGTATATGGTTGTTTGGAGGGAAAAGTAGTATGGAAAGAAGTGTGGATGATGATGAAGAAATGAACAAAACATAGAACAAAGAACAAGGAAACAAAGGGTAAAACATAAGAAGTATAAAACATTAATATATAGTAAATAAGAGAGAACATGTTGTGTACATGTCTGGAACATAAGAGAAACATGCGTGCTCCCACTCCACTCACCAATATCACTATTCTACTTCAACAACAATAATAATAATCAAATTCTTTAACTTTGAACACCTTTCCCTTTTACCTCTTATTTTACTCCCATTTTTACTTTTACACCACACCCTCAATTTTTTACCATTCTATTTTTAGCCTAACGCATTAGGACCATGGTAAGTAAAGTGATGAATATATGGAACAAAAGAAGACGCATACCTTAAATTTGGAAAAGGGAAGAAACATAGATTTGTGACGTCCACGTTGTTTTGTTTGGAACCCATATTATTTTACTCAACAAAAGGGATTGAAATGCAATGATCAAGATCAGTGGCAGCCGTCTGATCTCTCTCTCTCTCTCTCTCTCTCTCTCTCTCTCTCTTGCCGGCCGACAACCCTCAAGACACTTTTTTTTTCTTTTTTTGTTGGGTAACTTGATTTTGCAGTTTGATTGTTTTTCCTAGGAAGAACTTAGATTTTAGATCAGACATGTTTCGTCTACAATACGTGTTTATTTTCTAATATAATAAAGGGAAAACAAGGAACAAAAAACAGGATCACCCTGCTTACTTAGTACTTAACACTTCGGATTCAAAGAATATAGACATTACTTTAATTATTATGTACCCCAAAACACCTCAACCTTTGTCACCCTAACTTATTAGGATATAATCTCCGTACAATACACTCTTAGATCCCTCATCGGTTGGAGAGAGAAAAAACGGGAAACCTCTCCTTAATAAACACGTTTGAAAATCGTGACGTTGACAGTGATACACAACGGATCAAAGTGGACAATATGTACTGTTACAAAAGAGATGAGAACTAAGCATTCTTTATAAAGGTGTGGAAATTTCTCTCTAACAGACATATTTTACAACATGAAAAAGAAACAATATGGATTGTTATAAAAGAGAAGCTTGAAAATCTCTCCTTATTATAGTTCAAAAAATGGGAAGTCCAGGGTCTTCCTCTCTGTCTTTGAGATATCGCATGCGTTCGCTGACCACTATCTCTCTGCTACTTTTAGAGGGAGACCAAAGCTTTTGGCTTTTTGGTCCTTTTATTAAATTAAGAACCTCAGAAGCTGTCCCTTAAAAAGATATATTCAACAACACACCCCCCTCCAACTTCTCAAATCTTTCAAACCCTCCCCTCTATAAATAATAATTGCATTCTCATCATTCCATTCATCCATCTTCTGCGCTTTGTTTTTTTGTTTGTGAACAACATGCATTACCAAACCACGCCATCTTGGGGGTGCTATATGGCCACCACCGCCGCCCTTGAGGATCCGGTGGAGCGGATAGAGAGGTTGGCAGCGGAGAACGCGGTGGTGATATTCAGCATTAGTACGTGTTGCATGTGTCATGCTATAAAGCGGCTGTTTTGTGGGATGGGAGTGAATCCAACAGTGCACGAGCTGGACGAGGACCCCAGAGGTGGGGAGATGGAGAAGGCCTTGATGACGCTCTTGGGAACCTCCTCTGCCGTCCCCGTCGTGTTTATCGGTGGTAAGCTGGTGGGCGCTATGGATAGAGTCATGGCCTCCCATATCAGTGGCACCCTTGTCCCTCTCCTTAAAGACGCCGGAGCTCTCTGGCTTTGACTCCATTCGTCTCTGCTTCTTTTCTNTTTTTTTTTTTTTTTTTTTTTTTTTTTTTTTTTTTTTTTTTTTTTTTTTTTCTGGGTTTGATTTGTCAGTCCCCACCACTTTGGACATACTAATTATTCAACTAATTATTAATGTTCACTTTCTTCCCATCATTTCCTTTGATCAGACAGGAATGTAATCGCTGTTATCTCCCTCCTCTGTATTTGCTCAGTATTTAATCAACACATTTTTACTCCTCTTTAATTGTTTTCTCCATTTACCTTACAAATACTTCTTTCCAAATTTGATATTTTGGTTGGAAATAAGTAGTTAAACATTCATAGAAACTATATCCTCGTCAGCATCTCCATGCACCCCAACAGCAGCAAGCAGCCCTTGTCCATGCTATGAAGTACGAGGGATTCCGGATAATTGGTAGTAAGTTCCCGACGTGGCAGTTGAACATGTTTGGCGTTGGGCCTTCAAGATCTTCTCCAATTGCGTGGAATTCAATTGGTTGAGCACCAGCAGGTTTCTGGTACGGCGTCTATGGCGGGGCCTCCTCCTGAAAGCAACTACTTGTGCACATGCAAGAAAGTGCAGTCCACTATCTTGTTCCGACGCTTTTAAATGGGAACAACCAACCAACTTAAATATATAAAATCAAAAGTTTTAAAAATTGCCTCTCCCCGTCTAAGTAGATCTCAACTTCACCCTCCACTCCAGGTTAATAATAAAGATCTACCTGCTCCGACCCATCAAGCTATGGTTGAGCTGATTTGAGTCTGCTTTCGTGGTGGCAGCAGTGGCGATGGCATCGGTCGTGGTAGTGGCGGCAGATGCGGATTCCCTTGGTTCTTGATCTCCTTGTTGTTGTGGCAGCGACGAGGTAGTTGTAGTCCAGCATTACGTCTCCTTGACGAGGTAGTTGTAGTCCAGCATTACGTCTCCTTTTAGGGCCCAACATCCTTGTTGGCACACTGTCCCATGTCCACCTCCTTTAGGGCTCAACGTCCTCATTGCCACATTGCTTGGTGTCCTCCTCGTTGGTACACTGTCCTGTGTCCACCCCTCTCCAGAGCTCAGCGTCCTCGCTGACACACTGCTCGGTGTTTGGTTTTGAGAACATTTGTAACAGTCTAAGCTCACCGCTAGTAGATATTGTCATAATTCACCCCCTTTTGGGCCCCATCGTCTTTGTTGGCACACTACCCAGTGTCCACCTCCCTTCGGGGCTTAGCGTCCTCATTAGCACACTATCCGGTGTCCACCTCTTTCGGGGCTCAACATCCTCATTGGCACACTATCCAATATCTCGTTACGTATTGCCGTCATCCTCACAGTTTTAAAACGCAACCCTAATTATCCGGCGTGGGATCTCACAACTTTCCTCTCACCACTCACCACGGTTGATGATTCTTCATTTGACCCACAAACACTTGAAGAGTTTGGAAGGGCTAAGTCCTTGAAATCTGGTGGAAGAGCAGGTTCAATTTTTGGATATATAGAGTTAAACGTAAAGAAGTCTATTTCTCCCTTCTGGTAGTATTTGGAGTCATGCCTTAGATTTTGTAGATGTTTTAATATTTGAAACTTTATAAAGAAACAAACTGAGATTGAATCTTTGAAGAACAAATTAGAAGGCGCCGATGTTTGAGTTCAAAACAGGTTGTGATTGCATTACAACTCTGGAACCAAAGAAAATAGAGGTAAAGTGGAGAGGAAACAAGAACCAAGTGATTCCCAAAAACTCATGCCTGCCCACATTTTGTTAGACAACCAACACCTTCTTCTAGATAATCCTCCCTGCTGATCCAAAACTCAGGTGCATCCTGGATGTGTCACAACATACAGTGACCTCCTCTTTTCTCAAATGGTTGTTTAATAACGTTTTCGATATCGCCATACTCAAACATACCTTCATTATTCCTGCTAGGACTGCACCTCCCAGATACACCATGTGCTTTCTTCTTGGTGGATCCTCTATGCGCAATCTCAGTTTCTATGGATCATTCAGATTAATTACAGGCACATATAATAACTAATAGCTAACGGGATCGGATTAGATATTACCCTTAAACCATCTTTGTTTCCCTTCAACACCACTTCGAGATAGCGCTCAACTATTTCCTTCTCCAAACTGAATATTATTACAATTAGTCACCCATGTACTCAAGCTCTAAACACATATTAAACACCAATTACGGGTCAACCCTATGAAGTAATTGCAGATAAAAACATAAAGTAATTACCGACTAGGCAATCCTGGATACATTGTGCTCCCACCACTTAAAACGATATGCTGGTAAAGCTGCAAACCAATGGCATTCATATTTACTTTAACATCAAAAATGAATATCCATTTCTTGAAATCATATCAAACATCTAACCATACCATCATCCGATTATCAATATCCATTTCTTGAATGCAACGAAAAACCATATCTGCTATGCCATCCCCTTCAATATCTATCAGTTCCTGCATCAAGGAACGAACTTCATTTATTATTTAATCAACCTTGTTTTAATCAACATTGTTATAAGTACAGTGCACATAACAATGTTGAACAAAGAAAAAGAAAGCTTTGTTAAAAATCACAGGCTTACTGGAGTAAAAAGCGCCTCAGGAGCTTGAAAACGTTCGGTGCCAACTTTGATCACCCTTCCATCTGGAAGCTGCTTAAAGTAAATCATCCACGTGAAATTAAAATAACATCAAACACAACTCTCAGTAAAACCAAAACCAAGTAAAAGAGCTCTCAAATCAACAAACTTCAAAAAAAGTCGCAAATCATGTTAGAACAAGAATACAAAACCTGGAGTTCAAATGCAATGATTTCGACCCAAATTTCAAAGAAATATAGTCTATAAAAGTGTATGTACACGCTTAAAACCAAAACCCTATTTGGGTCATTCGAAGCACACGCATAAAAAAATTGAGCCACGGTAGATATTTTTCGACATTGTTGTGGGGAATGTTAATATTCGAGTATTTCAACTAAGAATATGCTGTCTTAGTTGAGTTGAGGCAACATGGAGTGGTTACTTATATAGCTAGGTCCATTAGGATTATTACTGTTGTGAACTTCCAGAATCTTCAATCGAAGTCAGAGGAGTTTACTTATACAGAGTATGATTAAGTTGAACTCTTCAAAGAATTTCGAAAGGTGACTTACAGTGTAGTTCTTGACAAGAATGGTGGTCTCAAGCCCCAGTTGATATTCCCTCTTGTAATCATAACTGCACATATATACATACGTACATGTATCATTAAAGCGCGGTGAACAAGCACATATCAAAAGCATACGAAGTCGAATTGTTTAGTCGACCTTATATAGCATAACTTCTCCTTAATTTCCCTAACAGCCTCGAAATCAGCAGACCTATTCATCGAATACCTTCAAGAAGTTGTATGTGTTAGCCAAAGAACAATCCATTTAACTGAAGAAATAATCTCTTAATTTCCATCCAGTTTTGATATCGACTGTTCAATGAAAAACAATTCGCACCCTCTCCGTGAGAGTAAATCGACAAGATATGAAGTAATGTGTCGCCCAGCTATGTTCATTCTTTTTGTAAGATGAGGAAATGAGTAACCATCAACAACTGGAACCTGGACAACAAATTTACTTTGTTCAATAAGCATAAGGAAGATAAAAGAGTTCAGCAATATGTAAATTATTTACCACATGAGTGACACCATCACCGGAGTCGATGACTAACCCAGTCAGTAAACCTGGCAGAGGAAGAAGAATGAGTGAAGAATTAGCTGAAAAACAAGAGTGAATTTGAGGGTGTTTACCATAGGTGTATGCCTTTTTCTTCTGCATCGTAATCATATTTACTTTTCTGTTCAACAATTATGATCTACTAACCAAATATACAAGGGAAGGTACACCTTCATTCATCTTTATAAGCACCTTGAGCATACAAAGTTAGAACTGCTTGGATTTGAATGAAGACCCCAGAAAAGTTGTACTTCTCAAACATCGTCTCAACCTGTTTGGTAAAATTGACCCAACTCATTAATGAAATCGAAACAAAATTCAAAGAAAATCAAAGCTCACAAACCATTTGTTCACGGTTCCTCGAAGGATTCAGAGGTGGGTCTGTGAGCAAAATTTTACATTCTTTTGGATCTATCTATTGGCAGCAAAAACAGAAGCAATTTAGTTCAGCATTATATGTGTAATGCTGATTGTAAGTGCTACAAAATCCTTGCCTTCAGTTCATTGAAAAAGGCATGGTCCCACACATGACCCATATCATCCCAGTTTTGGACAACTCCATTGTGAACTGGATAGGTTATATCAAGTTGATGACGCAAATCTGCACAGCTTTCTCCGACGACAATGTCCTAGGAGTAATTCAGAGATGATTTCTCAGTTCACGTGACTACAATATTCAAATGAAAACGGAGGAGCGATTCTTGTTCGATGAGCGACACAAACAAAACAGGGAAATTGCGAACCTTCAACTCCTGCTCGATGAGCGATTCTTCGTAGCGAAGCAGGGGCCTCCCCACCACACAAGGAAACACAGATGTGGGAAAGTTCTCCCCGGCGAATCCACATTTCACATACTGCGATTAATCGACGATCTAATTTTAGGTAACCGAATCGAGAAGAGGGTGATCGAGGGGGGAGAAATCGATAGGTTGAAGCAGCGGTTAAAAGAAGAAAGAGATACCCCAGTTCCGTTGTCGCAGACGATAACCTTCCGATTATCCATGCCGTCGCGATGCGGCTTTGTAGCAGATGGTAGTGGCTGCCACTTTTCTAAGAGCGATTTGGTTGGGTTGCGATGGCGTGAACTAGAAGTTAAGGAAAGCACGGAAGAGAAATACTACACGAACACAGATCACCCATGAGCCTACACGAGGTTTCCTTACCAATCTCAAAGAAACAAAAAAATATCCTTTTTTTAGAATTGCAATTGTAAATCTTAAGTTGGAATTAATACATTTTCATTAAAAGGAAATTAAAGTTCATCTACGAATTATTGGTGAATTATATCAAGTTCAATCCATGAACTATTTTTTATTAATGCTTGAATCCAATTTCGAGGAAAAATTATTATCATTATTTTTTTTTTTTTTTTTTTAAGTTCAATCATGATAATTCATTTTGCCTCCATATTGTTCATCAATTACTCCCAAAGGAGACAATTCGAGGAAGGACGGACTCAGAAACGAAAGCCGTTCACTCCCGCGCAGTTTTGAAATGAAACCCCATTTACAAGAATTAGCTACTCGAGTGAGCAGAACCATACTATCAATTTCAAATCACACAAGGCCGGCTGGATCATGGACCCCTTCACTGGAGCAGAATTTGCATCGACTCGGTTTTCGCGAAACGCTAAATCCATCGCTTGTCTCTCAAGTCATCGATCCTCATCTTCTCAGTCATCACTCCCTCGCTCTCGGTTTCTTCAATTGGGCTTCTCAGCAACCTGGTTTCGCCCACAATTCTGAATCCTATAAGTCGGTTCTCAAGTCTCTCTCTCTTTCATGCCAATTTGGGGCCATTCATAGTCTCTTGAAACAGGTAAAAACTCAGAGAATTGGTCTCGATTTATCTGTTTATCACTCTGTTATTGATTCGTTGATCATTGGCAAGAAGACACATGATGCTTTTCTGGTTTTTAAGGAGGTTACTTCAGTTACCCACGTTATTGGATCCGAACCATGTAATTCGCTTTTGGCTGCTCTTGCTTCTGATGGGTTTTTTGATCATGCCCAGAAAGTGTTCGATGAAATGTCTCTTAAAGGCATTCCTTTCAACACTCTTGGATTTGGTGTGTTTATATGGAGGGTTTGTAGAAACGCTGATGTAGTTAAAGTTTTGAACATGCTGGATGATGCTATGACCAATAATTCGGAGATCAATGGATCTGTCGTTGCCACGCTGATCATTCATGGGCTCTGTGGGGCATCTAGACTTTCAGAAGCTTCAAATATTTTGGATGAGCTTAAGAACAGGGGTTGCAAGCCTGACTTTTTGACGTATTGGATTCTTGGAGAAGCATATCAGTCAGCAGGGAGTGTGGTTGACAGGGAGAAAACCCTGAAGAAGAAGAGAAAGTTGGGGGTAGCTCCAAGGCTTCATGATTATAAGGAGTTCTTATTTGCTTTAATAGCTGGGAGACGGATATGTGAAGCTAAAGAGTTAGGTGAAGTTATTGTGAGAGGAAATTTTCCCATGGATGAAGATGTTTCTAATGTGCTGATAGGATCAGTCGCTGCCATTGATCCTTCCTCTGCTATTATGTTCTTGAAGTTGATGGTCGAGAAAGAGCGATTCCCTACTCTCCTGACTTTAAGAAATCTGAGTAGGAATCTATGCAAGCATGGAAAGATTGACGAACTGTTGGAAGTTTATCAAGTTCTGAGTAAACATAACTACTTCGATGATTATGATAGATATCATTTAAGAATTTCATTCTTATGCAAGGCTGGAATGGTGAAAGAGGCCTATGGTGTTCTGCAAGAGATGAAGAAAAATGGGTTTGCCCCCGATGTATACTTTTACAATTCTGTGCTAGAAGCATGTTGTAGAGAAGATCTACTTCGGCCTGCTAGGAAGCTGTGGGATGAGATGTTTGCCAGTGGCTGTGGAGGTAACTTAAAGACGTATAACATCCTCGTTCAAAAGTTTTCGAAATCCAATCAGATGGAGGAAGCTTTGGTGCTCTACCGTCATATGCTTGGAAAAAAGGTGGAACCTGACATTACAATCTACACGTCCCTGCTTCAAGGGCTCTGTCAGGAATCACAACTGGAAGCTGCTTTTGAAGTGTTTAGCAAGTGTGTTGAACAGGATGTAAATCTTGCGGGAACCTTGCTGAGCACTTTTATCCTGTGTCTGTGTAAAGCAGGCAAGTCACTTCCCTGGTTAATTCTTGTGTGCTTGTTATATGCTTCTAGTTTGGAGTCATTTGTTTCTCACATAACAAGTCCCATAGTCACCGCCATACTTGACCCTTCTTTACAAAGCCTCTTCTATGGCCCAAATCACTCTCTCCTGGGTTATCTGTTGGATAACACCCTTCATTAACAACCAAAGCCATTGTTGACCCTGACCCTGACCCTGTAATATCTATCGGCTAAATCACTCTCTCTTGTGGAGTTATATGAGATCAAACATCGGTTGGAGAGAGAACGAAATATTCTGTACAAGGGTGTGAAAATCTCTCCCTAGCATACGCGTTTTAAAACCTTAAGGGGAAACCTGAAAGGAAAAGGCTGAGAAAGCCCAAAGTGGACAATATCTGCTAGCGATGAATTTGATGGGTTACAAATGGTATCAGAGCCAGACATCAGGCAGTGTGTTAGCGAGGACATTGAGTCCCGAAGGGGGTGAACACCGGGCGGTGTGCCAACGAGACGCTAGGCCCTGAAGAGGGTGGATTGTGAGATCCCACATAGATTGGAGAGGGGAGCGAGTGCCAGCGAAGACGCTTGGCCCTGAAGCGGGTGGATTGTGAGATCCCACATCGGTTGGAGAGATTAATGAAACATTCCCTATAAGAGCGTGGAAACCTCTCCTCACACCTCTCCCTAGCAGACACGTTTTAAAACCTTGAGAAAAAGTCCATAAAAGATAATATCGACTAGCGGTGGGCTAGGCCCAAACCTAGACTGTTATAGGTTATCTCTTAGATTACACCCATTTGTTACCTAGACCCTCTTCATAAACAACCAAAGCCATTGTTGACCTAATATCCTCCCTTCTATTGGCCAAATCACTCTCTTTGGAGTTATCTCTTAGACTACACCCTTGTCGGCTATGTTGCCTAACACTCATCTGAATCAGCAGTGTCCACATCGAGCCTCCTTGCCTCTTTTTGTCCTACAAAGAGTCCTGTAGGACCAGAAAACGGTTCTGTATTCAATATTTTCATTTAATTTAGCTTGGGTTCAAAACACTGCAGGTCATTTCCTTGCTGCTTCCAAATTACTCCGTGGTCTCACAAGCGACATTGCTCACCCAGACTCCCACGCAACTTTACTGAAAGGTTTTGCAGATGCTGGAGAGGTTCCACTTGCTAAGCAACATGTGGAGTGGGTTCAAGAAACCTCTCCATCAATGTTGTCTGTTATATCCAGTGAGTTATTAGCATTTCTTCCTTCCTCCCCAAAAGCAGATCCAATTTTACAGATTCTTCAAACAATACAAGAACTATCACGTTTCAACAATTGATGAATGATATTCCTAAAGATCTTCAAACATACAATATGAAGGCAATTTTGTGCATCTATTTCCATTGAATTTGAGGCCAATAATTACAGCTTTACAGTCTTTTCTACAATTTTTGTAGAATAAGCATTTTCCTCACACTACACTGTCCTGTGCACATCATTTTCTTAAAAGACAACAAATACATACATCCAATCAAACTTGCCTTTCAACAGAAGAAGGTAGGCTTCTTCTGGGTTTATAGTTATTCCAAACCTCTCACTTGTAAGGGTAAAAGGAAGGGTTCCTATACATTTACATTGTCCCTTGAACTTAATCGTGTATCTGTGCATCTTTTTTACTTGTGAAAGAATATGCACACAAAGGGCAGAGCAGCTGCTTTCAAGAGTAGGATCTTATCAATTTGAAATTTTGGAATGTTCTTGCCTTGAAGAAGTTCCCCAAGAAGACTCCTGTTGTTGTCTCCTTTGGGGACGTTTCAGAGAGGCACGAGCTGTGTTTCACCTGCAACATGGCGTCCCCGATCTGTTTTCGAATGGACTCAACAATCTTTGCATCAATGGTGGTTCCTGTCATGTCTGTAACATAGAAAATGTCCTTTGCTTTTCCATGTTTGGTGGCTATTTCTGCTCTCCTGATACACAGGCTGTTCTCCCTAAATACTCTTGTGATATCTGAGAGGAGCCCAACTCTGTCTTCTGCATACAGTTCTAGTTTAAGTCCCTGCAAAGGAAGCCAGACAACATTATATATTGCAGATACTTCAACTTCAAACAATAAGCAAAAGAAACTCAACAATGGCTTCTCTTGTACCTCAGACTCCCTTCTTTCAATAGCTGCTTCAAGACAATTCAATACTCGATCTCTTTCCGCTTCGGAGCTAATCGGCAACCCATCCTTGTGTCTTATGTAAAATTCCTGAAAAGAAAAGTACCCGTTTTCTTTTAAATCACAACTAACTCAAAAGCTTAAATGGTTCGAGGGATCTTAAAATTACCAGATAAGCTTCCATTCTCCCAGTGTTGACCATCCCATGAAAGACAAAATATTCCATGTCCGTCAAAGTGCAAATGACATCAAACAGCAGCTTAGGGCGATCTCTAGATCTGGTAGTAATCACAGTGTAATCCTTCTCTGTGCAATCCAAGACAGTAACATGGGGTCTCAAGTTCTCGTGTTCAACCTCAAGCCTTGTTTGGCCAGCCCTTTCATAATCTCTATCAGTCTGCATGATCTGATGCAGCCTTCTGTCTGTGCTGGTGACCCCAGGAGGAGAAAGGGTCATTTTGGCTTCCTTTAACTCGCCATTCCCTCTGAGAACATTGCACAGTAACTCCTTGATTGTTAAGAGCCGCTGTGTATCTTTGATGGCTCCGCCAGTGGCATCATCTGTCACATGCACTACAGCTGCAGCCCTATTATTGTGTGTCCAAACGTCAGCATTTACTACATTACAGTGAAGGTCCGCAAGAACAGCACAAACTTCAGACAATAAACCAGGCCTGTCATTACCAGACAGCTCGATCGAGGTGTGATCTTCTGAGGGCATCACACCGACGGATTCCCTCAAAGATGGCACAAAACTCGCATCAACTTCAAGCCTCTGTGTAGTGAAGTTAATAATCTCATTATAACACAACCCTCATAAGAGATGAAACATTCATTTATTTATCCCATAGTACATGTACAAGGGTTTAAAATCCTATAAATTGAAAGGAGGTTTACCATTTGTATGGCGTTTATCACTTCTTGGTCTCTGATTTTGTTTCCTTCACAAGTGATAACATTAAAAACTGGAAAACAAAGTAACCCATAAGTGGTTAAGCTTTTCAGACTCAAAGTAACTGAAAAGTCAGAACTACTTACCATCCATGAACCAACCTCCATCAGAGGAGATATAAGCTTTGGTCACTACTAAGTTCATATCCATGAGGACTTGCACAACTTTCAAGAGAATCCCGTGCTTGTTCATGCTGTCAACCTAATGAGTGGAAGGAAAGAAATGGTAGCAATCTTTAGCTCATGATTGAACTTTTTTTCTTGTTTTTTTAGAGAAAAAAGAACAATAAGTGCAGGGCAGACTTGAAGATGATCAAAATCCTAGAGAAAGCACCTGGATGACTGTAGCATCCTTACAAGCGTTATTGTCAATCACAACTCTGCAGGGAAGGGAGGGAATGAATAAAATAAATGAGAAGAAGAAAAGCAGAGAAGAAATTGTATTGTGAAGTAAAACAGAGAGGAGAATTATTCTAGAAACAAACAGCCACAAAACTAATACATCATTGAGTTCATTCACTTCAACTCGAGTAAATGGATTGCAATAGAAACCAAACCACATCTGCTTTTGATTGTTGACATTACTCCAAGAAGTCAGCAAAACCAAGAAACTTGGAGGAGAAAAACGGAAACTCAACAGATTTCCAGTAGTCACAGAGGCAAAGAATTTAAAACACCATCCGAGTCGAAAATCAAAACCCGTTTCATTTTGAGATGCCCACAAGAAGGAAGAGGAGTACCTAGGTGGGTTCATCCTCCTGATAAGTTTGTCATACTCGTTGTCCATGCTGAAAACCCTCCACGATCTCCGCCCAGAAGCAGACTTCAAGAACAGCCCACAAAAACTTATAACCAGAAACGACTAAAGCTGTAGAAATGAAGAACAAATCCTTGCAGTAGCAAAAAGGAAGAAGAATAAGAAGAAGGGAAGGCTTAAAAGTAAAGCAGAGAGGGAAAGGGGAAAGGTACAGAAGGGAAGCGTGGATTGGAGGAGGAAAACGGTGAAGGTGGGGTGTTGGTTTTAGGATAGGCAATGAAAGTTTAGGTGCGTAGCTTCTTAATTTGTAGGATTTGACTATATCTATTTCCATGGCGACTGGAGGAAAGGCTTTGAGAGTAAAATTTTTGTGGGTATTATTGATAGCGATTGCCCAAGTTGTGGAGGACCACCGAGGGCGCTGCGGATCACGTGTCATCTAACCCGCGGGACTTTGGTCGGAGAGTTGCCGCTTATCTTGCCGCCAATTTCACCGTGAACTGACTCCTAAACTGCCNGAGGATATTTTGCCGTGATAATTACTTAGAATATATCTCAGATATTTAGGGAGTTGTTAGTATAGATTTGATTAACCGTATATTTTATTTATTTACCAGATTTAGTTAGATATATTTTTTTTCATTTTTTTTATGCTTCACTTTCTAAATAATTACTATATATATTTTAGTTTAACTTATGAAATTTCTCTCTTTCAAATTTTAGGTTAACTCGCAATATATGATCTAATTAACTCCATATCAACCCATTCAAATCCATATCCATAACATATGATCTTATAGCTTCACTTAATGAAAATTTCAAAATTGAGAAGATAACAATCAAGATTGAACCCTTTTGTTCTATCCATATGTATGGAATCAGCTGCTGGGAATATACTTACAAAGGTTGCAGAATCTGAACCACTTGCCAAACTGTTAACGAATAAAGGGAAATTGATCGCAATAAAATTATAGTGGAACCCTATCTATAATTCATGATTCATATTATTCTTTTCACACTAAATCGCCCTAAAATAACCAATTTATTTAGTGGGATGAAGCCTTCAAGTTCCATAGTCTGCAAACGATTACCAGAAAACAGGAGAAACCAAAATCCCAAGAAAACAACTGAACTGCTTTAAATTGTATCTTAGTTCTTAAGAATTATCATATCAAATGTCGATATCGAACGAACGAGTTCAACAAACTCGAGCTTCTCTACATCACGCCTCGTTTGAAAAGGGGTGTAAGGGTTGATCTCGCCCGGTTAAGTTGGAATTGAACTAAACAATATTTCATATAAAATAAAATGCAGATGAATAATAACAAAGTCTAGTAAGTTGAAGATTTGGAAAAAGACTCGAGTCCAAAATTGTTACGGCATATATGTTGTTTTAAAGTTCTGATACTATTATTGAATGTACAACGATTCAAAAAATTCCCCATTAGAAACAGAGGCAATTCAATATGGGTTGGTTACCATAAACTTGCGAATCTACGACTAGTTTTGGTCCTTGAGTTGATGCAGTGACTCGCAAAAGCGTGAATGAAACTGCACCTGTGTACACAGCTGTGGTTGATTCCATGCTGGAAATTCAAGGCAAAGACAAAAGATTTCATCAAAATGAGGAGAATTTATTCCCAGAGGTAATGCAACGGCACTTTTTCTGAAAGAATCTTGTTGAAACTGTACAAAAATGTCAAACCATACGTATAAACATGGATATTCTCCTCCTGGTAAACTGACAAATTTTAGTTCTCATACCTACATGACTAGATAAAGAACAGTTCATTTTAGAAAATCCAACACAAGCTTGGTCACCAGACTGTGGCAAGCTTTTGTGAACAGAAATGGAAGAAGCAAGAGAAAATAATAGAGTAGCCATAGCAGCAGGAAACTATACTCACAGCATGAACGCATAGTCAAAAGTTACAAATTAAACAGGCAGAGCTTCTTCTCTAAGAACACCGCCCATTTCCATTCTCCATGAATAGTCAACCAAGCCAGCAAACTCTCTGAAAGGCACACAGAATTAATGAGTGAACATGAACACCTTTATCAAATGAGATCAGAACAGGTTAAACATACAGTGCAAGAGAATGGCAGTGTCAATTTTCTTTTACCAGATTTTGTTCGGTAGAAGCAAAACTGTAGTTGCATTAGGTTTGGAGCAATAAACTTGAAGCTTAACAAATTTCAAATTCTAGAATAGTTAAGACAAAGCTGGAAGAGGGAGTGAAAGAGCAGAGACTAACTTGAGATCATGGCTGACGACAAGTACAGTTAAGTCTTTCTTTAGATTCTTTAAAAGCTTCACAACATCAGCACGAGCCTTCCAATCTATCATATAAGAATGAAAGGGCATTAAACAAAAGCATAGGCCAAAATTACATCCCACATTTCAAAAAGCTTCGTATGCCAAGATGCCAAGCGATATGAACCAGTCCTTATAAAAACAATAGAAAATTATTCCAATAAAACATTAGGTCCCAGAAATTGTTGTTAAACATAATTTAAAGCCAAGGGCAAATGAGAACCCAAGTTTGAATAGCTTACAACAAGTTGAAGTGGAAGCTATTCATTCTAGCCTTGTGATTTGATTAATGACATACTAAAGGTGAAGACCTTAAGTTCCTGGAATTTCAATGATAAAAAAGCCATCAAGTCAACCGAAATACGTGAACTAAATGATCCAGAATTTCCTTAGTTGGATTTCCCATTTTTTGTCAAATCCCCAAGTTTGTGGGACATTCAACTTCTTCAGTTTTTAGACAATACTATTATATTTATAAGGATCGTGAAATTGATCATCATACCAAGACCAGCTAGAGGCTCATCCAGTAATAACAGATCTGGGAACTGCACCTGCAAAAAAATAACTTATTCAATGTATATGTTCTGTTTAAGAAAGCAGGTACACAAGCATTTTGAGAGGTAGAAATAGAACAACGAATTATATTTTAACTAAACAATTTGGAACTAGAATCAGATGAAACAAGAATAGCATTAATTTATTTCTCCAGGCTAGCAATAAAAATCATGTATGTAGTAGTACCCCAACTACCACTAAAATTGTGGAGTCGACAATATTTTCCATCAATAATCAATTATTCAATTTATCTAACCTTAAAATGTTGTTAGATTAGACCTAAAATAAAAGGCACAATTTTTGTACTCTAGATTCTATTCCTCGCATGAGTTCATTTTGTTGTTTAGGCTTACCAATTGGATTGCCAAGGCAAGACGGCGCTTGTAGCCACCACTGAGAGAGTGAGGATCTTTGTCCAAGGGTATGCCATTTAATCCCACCTACCGTCATCGAGGGAAAGGAATATAGCAATCCGTCACGATAATAATAATTATAATAAAATAATAAAAAAACATGTATGCCAACATAACAAAAAGAATGTAATCAACTGTTGATGGGAAAGATCAAAAGTACCCAATTAATTGCTCTTTGGAGTCTCAAGGCAAGGTCCTGTTTCAAATAAACATCACTCTTTTGCCGCGGCCACCCAAATGTGACTTCATCAAGCACGTTGTCTGCAACAAAGTACCTACCTTCAGCAAAAGAATATTTTCAGTAACTTATCATTTCATAAGCTATAAATGATGAAGATTTATTGGTTTTTTATTTTCTTGAAAAATTAGTAAAGAAGAAAGGTTTATAGAGGGAAATGTAAGGAGCAGAATGAAATTTAGGACTGGATTAATGTGTCTAGATGACTTCCTCTTTAACAAGTTTCGTTTTTTTCCACTTTTTTTTTTTTTCTTTTTTTTTCTTTTTGACCAATGGAAGAGTTCTTCTATAAGCTCCTTTGTTCTGATCATTCGGGTTGGAAACCTAGTCCTTCCTACATACTTTGTTCATTAATATAAGTGTTTCCCATCCAAAGGAATGATATAAATAGCAGGAAAATGAGGTGATATGTATGAAAAAGAAAGGCCACACGACTCTATGAGATTAAAGCAGCCTTAATCACATTTCTAGTTTTAGTCTTATCAAGGCTAACCAAAATGGACGATACCTCTCTGGAAATTGAAAGACAATGCCAACCCTATCAGTGGTTAACGGTTGAGAAGACTGACATGGTTTGTCATCTTTACCGTACTTTTGGACATAAATGGAACCTGAAGTTGGTTTGCTCAGACCTGCAAGAAGCTAAACAAGAACGGGAAGAAAGATTAACATACTCGTAAACAATAAATCAACAATTGAGCATGAGAGAAGTAAGGGGAAGGCCTAATACATTAAAATTTCAAAGAAAATAGCTAAACCTGCAATAAAGTAGTTTTCCCACTTCCACTCTGTCCAAAAATTAACCCGAAACTGCATAAATCAACAGAAAGGAGAGTAATGTGGGGACGATAATGAGGTATATGTGAGCATTAATAAACTCTTAGGAAGAAGTCCATGTTAGAGATATGTGGTGAAACGTCCTTTATTACTAAAAGGGAGGACAGACAAGTCCTTCACAAGTGCCTTGATAGTTGATTCAGGTTAGCCAGGGTGAACTGTAATATAATTACTAGAACTCAAGAAAATTTTAGGCTTCAGAAAGATAATTTATTCAATCACCAACTTTTACAACCATTTTCCCATCCATGTTCATCATTAGAGAGTATGGGATAAATTTTCTCTCGAAGCTCGAACCCCTCGTCACGGTATACTACACCAAAATACACTGTGAAACCAGAGCAGCAAATTGTACCTTTTCTCTCGAAGGGAAAAATTAACTGTGTCGAGAAGAGAATGCTCGGTCCCTGGAGGTCGATAGCTTAAATCCCTAACCTTAAATATCACAAACAGACTTAGTAGTACGAATCAAGTTTCACAATAACATCCACATTCCACCAAATTGAAGAAATTGTAACGAAATCAAATGGGTCAATCTCAATTAGGGCAACAGGAAGGCAATAATCAGTGAATGATAGAGTTGAGAGATTGTAACTCACTTCAAAGCAAGAGTAATCGGATTTCACTGAGAGAGAATTGGTTCTTAGGGAAGTCGAACTGCAAACGCCAAATAAAAGTGACAAACAATACGCTAATTAGGAGTTGTCACGAAACAATGGCTTGAGTTCGAAAAACAAGAGAAAGAAAATGGAAGGATTGCAGTGGTGATATGAATAGAATACCTGCTGAAGGAGTCGCGCGCAGGTAAATTTGATAGTGGGGTTGGTTTCCAGCCAACGAACAACTTAGAAACAGAAACAAAGGTGGCCATGGGATCCGTTCAGCGGAGACGACGAGCCAGGCCAATGGGCTGAAGCTGAATGCCGTTTTCAAGCATCAAAATTTGTCAAAATCCCCAATTTGAAGTTTAATACCTTCGCTTCAATCTACCAATAGCTTAGCTTGTAAACACACAAACAGAAACATTTGTCCGATTTTGTTTCTCAAATTCACTCAAATTGAAGATACACACGGTTGAACAGATTTTGATTTGATATATCTGTACATATTGTTTTCTTTGGGCTTGCACGAAGGTATAGCCTAACTCCACACTCCACAACTTTCTCTTAAATAGTTAAACAGAGGTGAGTGTGGTGTATTATCTAATTCTCTATGTGTGCGCCATCTGTCTGTGTTTCTAGAACCGATTTCTTGAAAGAAATTATGAAAATAGTTAATTAATTAATTAATTCCATATATTCCTTCCATTTATTTTTATAATGATATTATTCTTAGAACATTTAGGTATTTAATTATTAGGTTATTAGATGTACAAATGTTAACGTTCTATTTTAGTAAAGAAAGTTGCCAACATATTAGAAAAATAGAAACAATGATTAACTTCTAATTAATAGGTAGAAGAAGATCTTTTGTCTTTGTCCAGAAGATTGGATTCTCCATTGCACAAATTTTATTAATCAAGAGATTAGATCTAACCCTTTATTTGGCTATAATCATAACACATTAATCTATATTAAATTGATTAAAGAGTAAGGTCTCCATCCATATCTTACCGGTATTACTTCGTAAGAACAATAATCTTCTGAATATTATGCTCCTACATATTTGTTTTTTCCCTTGGTGGGTCACCATAGAATACACTCAAAATTCTCTCATATCCATCTCTGAATTAGATGAGATAAAAATCTAGATCACTTGCTCCCTCATTATAAATAGCCCACTCCCCCGCTGCAAGAAGAAAACTCAGATCAAGAAAGAGATGGATGCAAGGTGTAGAGCAAGAGGCCTTGTGAAGGGCATGTTGGGCCCTCTCCATGGGGAAGGTATAGCGTCGTGTTCAAGTCATGTTTCATTTATGGTTCATCGCCAGGAGAGGGCTGCGATGGCTCCATCGAACCAAAGAGTTGTTCATGATCAAGCCATGAATAATGTTCACGAGGCCAACTTTAGGAACCCTCAAGGCGGTGGGGGTTTCGTCGACGAACATATCGATCGGAAGGCTGCCATGTACATATCATCAGTCCAAGAACGCTTTAGACTTGAGGGCTTAATCAATTGAAGAAGCTTTGCCATATAATGGATATTATGTGATGATTTCTGTTTGTGAAAACTAAATATATTCTCCTCTCCTGTGTTTTCTTTATCTAAATTAGGTTCGTAATAGAAATGTATAATATATTTTGCTAGGTGCTAATACAGTTGCAACCCGGATTGTGGGATTGTTTAATCTATCTAGATATTAAATATATAGGAGTTAAGAATGTGAAATTATAGACTCAATTATTGACACTTTATTCTTCTGTTCTTTTGTGCAAAGAAAAAAAAAAAACATAGTAGGTGGAATCATTTAGATTAATATTAAGTGGCAAGACTAATCGACCAAAGTGGAATCATTTTATTGGCTACGATGTTTATATAAAAATCAGCTAAAACTGGTAGTGATCCCTTTTCTTCAAAGAATATGTTCCTTTTCAAAATCCTAAAACTACCTGTTCCTGGCATTACCCTTTCTTCTTTGTCATGACCCTTGAAATTTAAAAGCTATTTTTCAATTGCTCAAAAAAGGTGGTTGTTGCATAAAAACAAGAGACAGGCAAGAGTGGGCTTACAAAAAATGAAAAGAGAAGAAAAGAGGGAGAAAAGAAATTTGAACACTATGTTCATAATCATTTGATTGATTCCTATTCACACCAGAGAAGATGAGTGGTCTTGATTGCCTACAGAGGCGAAGAAAAGAATAGAGCAATATGTTAACAGATAAATCTGAAAAGCAATGCACAGAGATAAAGCTATTTCCCCATCTTCAAGATATGATATTATGCGACAACAAAAATATTCTGCTCATTACCCAATCAAAGCGTGTGAACTTCAATCTGCCTGATGAAATCACATTCATAGTTGCATCATGGTGCAATGAATTCCACAGGCTTTGAACATCTTTATGACAAGACAATCCTTCTAAGCTTTTGGGTGTAAAGAAACAAACAAACAACAAAGCATTCTCAATAATCTAAGCCTGATAAACACAACTTTACACTAGCACACACATCCAATTTCTTTAAACAAAAGGCTCCACCTTCATCACACATCCCTAAAGCAAGAAAAAAGAGAGCATTTCCATTGGAACTGGAAGGAAGGAAAATCCAAATCCTTTTCTTTCAATCTTCATAAAGCAGATCCACTCTCATCGACCCATCACATACCTTTCCTTCGATTATAAACATTTTTCTTCTTTCTCCCCAAGTTTGGCATCCAACCCCTCAACTCCTTCTTCCTTAAGCAAATCTACAGACTCATTCCCCCTTATAACCCCTCTTTACTTTCAGGTAGTTCCAACCTTCAATTCTCTCTCTCGCTCACACTCATCCTATTCTCTTTATACTTCAAAACACACCTCTTCTTCTAGATAGAGATGAATGCAGACTGGGGGCCGGTTGTGGTAGCAGTGGCGCTCTTCATTCTCCTGTCGCCAGGGCTGCTTTTTCAGTTGCCGGCCAGAATCAGGGTGGTGGAGTTTGGGAACATGAACACCAGTGGGATTGCCATTTTGGTGCACGCCATCATATTCTTCTGCATACTCACCATATTGGTCATCGCAATTGGTATTCACATACACGTTTAACAACTTCATAATCTGCTTTGGCTACCTTCGCCAAATGAATTGCTTCTTTTTCACTAGGACTTACAGCATACTTCTGCCTATTCTGCTCCATTTCTTGTTCTCTTCTTCCCTTTCAACAATAACTTTCTATATTGTAATAATCTGTCTAAATGTAATCTATAATTTCCATTCTTTTTGGGGGTTAATAAGAAAGGTAAAGTTCAATGAACACTCTCGCGGTCATTGTTTGAATATTTTGAGCAAAATTCTTCTCTATTGTCTAAACTAATTGATCATACCCCTCTAGTAGCTTGCTTACACTATGAGACTTCAACAAAAATTTGACCAGATTATCCGCGCTAAGACGAGTAACCTTGTACTTGAGATGCGTTAAATTTATGAAACTAAAGAATAGAGGGAAAGAAAAAGAAGCTTCTCGATGAGCATGAGTAGCTACAGAGCCCAATGTTGGATGTATACTAGCAATGGAGGGATAGGCGTATGTAAAAACGAAATTAACAAACAAAATTCCTTTATCTCTTCCGAGTCTCCGACTACACATACACAAATCGCAAATCCAGACAGATCAAACAAGATCCGCCTCGAAAAGAAATACAAAACACAAGGCGGCACAAACATCACCAAGATTGCAGCAACTCCAGTTGGTAACAATCTCGAATGAAAACGGAAAGAGACGAGAATAAGAGGTTACCGGATCAGCCAGTATAGATGTGGATACGGAGAGCGAGAATGAAGACGGCGTAAAGGATGAAGAAGATGAGCGTGTGAATGGCGATGGCCTTGCCGTTGGTCTTCATACTCCCAAACTCAAACTGTCGATTATTCCCCGGAAACTGGAACAGAAGCCCTGGAGAGAGCAGTACGAACAGTACAACTCCAATCACTACCGGTGCCCAATCCGACATCCTTTCCCAGATTTCGTACTTCACTAGACGTAAAGAGAGAAATATCCAAAGTAGCAAAACGTGAAGCGACTTGGTCTTGCAGTAACGCGATGGGGAAGAAGAAGAAGAAGAAGAAGAAGAAGAAGAAGAAGAGAAATTGAATTCAGCAGAGTTCACTCTTTATTTCTGGATTCGAACAACGTGGGAATCTCCTAGAAGTTGGTGTTAATTACGAGATTGACACTGGTTGGTGGCGATAGGTACTGATTAAAATTAATTATTTAAGAATTTTATTCTGTGCGGGCGGTAGCAGATAATTACTTTCTGTTGAGGAGCTCGTAAATGAAGTGGTAAATGGGCCCCCGTGGGCCAGGGGGTTGATGGCCCACAGAATTGGCGGGTCGGTCGCGGTCGACTACAGAATAAGCGGGAAGGAAAAGGGATGGTCCTGCTCCTGAAATTATGTGGATTTATGTGCAATGTGCTCTTGCTTTTCTGCGCCTTTTTTTACCATTTAATTGCATCAAAATTTGTGCCGTGGACCTTCCGTCCTCTCAAGTGTTAATATATATTTTTTTAAATTTTAATCTCTATAATTTTCAAATTCTTGCTTAATTAAATTTATTTTTTTAGAAAAATTATAATAGTTTCTATTAATATTTAGAAATGTGAATAATCGACCCATGATGTATTTTCTTGAATAAAAATTGTTTATCATTTTATCAATTTTGTTTAAATTAATTCTAAACTAATATAATAATAATAATAAATTAAAATAAACTAATAATTTAAACGAAAGGCTAAGGGATGGGAACATAAAAGAAGATAAAATCTTTTGGTATGATTCTTGTTCCACGATGAATAGGTAAAAAAAAAGGGCTAAAAGTTGGTCCAACATAATTGGATACACTAGTCTAAATCTCAATGGTAATATTTATTAATTTTTAAAATATCATATTTCGACTGAAAATTATAATTTCTAATTTTAAAAAACCATATATATCAATTATTTTCGTTTTTAATTCTCTCAACCTTCACTATGGTATAATATTGTGCACTTTGAACATAAACTCTCATACTTTACTTTTGATGTCTCCGGGAGGCTTCTTAATAATAGAGATGTATTTATTATGTATAAGATGTGGACTCTTCTCCCAACAATTCTCCGCTCCAACAAAGTATATTATAGAGCCTCCTTTGAGGCATAAGGAGCCATTGAACAAAATACAACATTTTGACTACATTTTTCTAGACTCACAACTTCATTGTTTGACGTTTGAGAATTTTATTGACATGACTAAGTTAAAACTATGGCCATGATACCATGTTATAAATCATAAACTTTCACAATGTTACGATATCATCCAATTTAAGCATAGACACTTATGGTTTTGTTTTTAATTTTTTCAAAAGATTTCATACTAACGAAGATGTATTTATTACTCATAAATCTATGGTCATCCTCTTAAATAGTCAAGGTTGAGACGAGGTTGGGAATGAAATTGGAGTGGAGGACATAATTATGAACGCGCCCGCCATGTGTGATGGGGTGGGGTTAGTTACAAGGAAAATGGAATAAAAAGGGGATGGTGGAGAAGCTCCGTAAAACCTTTTACAAAAATTCTTATTCCTCTCTAACCATTAAAACTCACGCATTCTGTGCGTCCCCCATTTTTACAAGAACAACACAAGAATGAATGATTTGGCAGCTCCATTGATCGCTTCGGTTCTGTTTGCGTTTCTGTCGCCAGGGATGATCATTCAGATGCCGGGATCGGAACGCCCCCTCGAGTTCATGAATTTGAAGACCAGTTTTGCTTCCATCTTTGTTCATGCCGTTGTCTTTCTTCTGCTCCTTATTTTGTTACTTGTTATGCTCAACCTCCATATTTACATTTAGACCTCTGCTTCTTCTTCTTCTTCTTCTTCCTTCGACATCACGCTGCTGCTTCATCCATGTAATTTTTCTTAATTTCTCTCGTTGATTCGTGATCTGTAGTTGAAGAACTTTCATGTTGCTTACTCTTCATCGAATGAAAAATTCTCTCATCCGCTTAATTTCAAGTTCAGATCTCTTCTTCATGCTTTGATTTTTAGTTCAGTTTTCATTTCACTTTCCTCGCCTGAAATTTTGTTGATGCACTCTCTCAAATTTTGAATGATCTTGTACTATACTCAGACATAGACTCTAATTAATTTTTTTTGTTTGTTTGAGTCATAGCAGAATTTAGTTTATTTTGAACATCTGATAGATCTCTAATTAACTCCATTTTTTTAAAATTAGGTGTTCAGATTTTGATTATTGATCAAAACTGGAGGTCTAAAATTCATACTGATTCGATATGTGCTTTTTGGGGGACTAGTTTATTACCACGCCTAAAAATATTTTTGCTACGTTCTTAGTTTTGAATGTAAAATAAAATAAAGTTTAGTTAGGTATGCACGTAGTTGAGGCAAGTCACTTATTCGTAGAATAAAGTTTTATGGTAAATCCGATCCCCTTTCTCGAATCTCGAATCTCGAATCATCGAGTTGAGGAATCAAATTCCTCAAGAACAGAGGATAAAGTTGAGAGGATGATTATAAACAGAGAGAGATTAAAAAGAAAAAATGATGTATAGATGGAAGCAGATGATAGAGTTAGGAAGAAATAAAGAAAGAGGATTACACAAAAGGTGCAGAATTAGAAATAGAATTAGGATTAGAATTAGAATTAGAATTAGGAGCCCATATAAACATGAACACCAACAGCCAGCAAGAAGATGCAGATCAAGGCAAAATAGAGAGCGGAATGAACCAGAATGGAGACTCCGCTGGTCTGGAAGTTCCCAAACTCGATGAAGCGATTCTTCCCAGGCATCTGAACGAGCAATCCGGGGGTTAGGAGAACGAAGAGCACCACCGCCACAAAGACCGGACCCCAATCCGCCATGGCAAGGAAGAGTCTAGGGAATGGAAATGAGGAAGGTAGAAGAGGAGGAAGACGGCATTAAGTAAAGGAGAAAGGAGGAGAAAGGAATGGTGGTGGAGGGATGAGTTGGAAAGACGAAGGTTAGCGAATGAAGTTATTCAGATTCACATGTTCTTAAGTGGATTGGCTATAGGCTTTACTCTCTGTTTCTGTGTATTTTTGGTTTCTCATGTTTTATTCTTGACTTACTATTCAATCATTATGACCTTTACAAAATGTGTTCTTCATACTTCCATATATACTTCAAATCAAAACTGTAAATATCATTTTCAACCCAAGATGCAAAAAAGAAATTTAGTAAAATATTCGTCGACAGCAGGGTTCGAACCTGCGCGGGCGAAGCCCAACAGATTTCAAGTCTGTCTCCTTAACCACTCGGACATATCGACTATTTGTTAGTCAGGCTCCATAAAATAAAAAAATATAATTCGTACCATTCAATAAAATAAAATAAAATAACGGTCGAGTTACCAAGTTCCTTATTCTATATTTGAAATTGGATCGTCGTTCCCGTATGAAATGGACAAATGGTAACTCTTAAGATGGTGACAGTTCTGGTAGACGATCGATTTGTTTCGTTGTCATTTCTGGTAGATGATCCCCGCTTTGTTGTCATCTTCTAATTTGAATCGCCGTAGCCATATCCAATTCTAAGTTTCTTGTTTGTGTGCCTAACAGAACAGAGTGCGCGCCATGGCGGGGATTTTGCGTATTAATAGTCGAAGAGATCCATGTTTATGTTGCCACCCTATCTCTATCAATCCACCCCTCCTTATCATTCCCATAAGGGTCCGTTTCGATTCCAGAGTTACCTCTTTGGCAGCCAAATTTTGGGACGGACGTAAAATCGGAGAGAGTCGGGTTTCTGGGCATTGATGGGTATGTGTAATGAGAAACTTGTGGGATTTTTGAACAATAGGTGGTTGGTTTTTGTGGCTGCAATATGGGTTCAATCTTGCGCGGGAATCGGGTATCTTTTCGGAAGCATATCGCCGGTGATCAAAACCAATTTGAGTTACAGTCAGAGGCAAATTGCGCGGCTCGGTGTGGCGAAAGACCTTGGGGATAGTGTCGGTACTCTAGCTGGAACCTTGTTGGAGATATTGCCCTTCTGGGCAACTCTGTTGGTCGGTGCTATCAGTAACTTTGTCGGGTATGGTTGGATTTGGCTCATCGTCACTGGTCGAGCTCCCGTTTTGCCTCTCTGGGCTGTAAGTTTTCAGTCTCCTCCTCTTTTCTTTTAATCGAATGGGTATGAATCATCGTCTTTAGATAGGTAGAGTGTTATATCCATATTCAAACCTTGATAGGATTCTGTAAAAAAAAAAATGCAGCAGGAAGCACATTATCTGTTTGATAAATTGTCTCTAAGATTATAGAAGCAATTTTATTGAATATTCAACAGATTTGCTGAATATCTATGTTGATTGAAGCTATTGAAAAGTCCTTTGAAGAACAAATTGTTAAGCTATTCCCCCTGTTTTGCCAGTTTTGTTTAGTCATGTATGAATATGATTGTGCAGATGTGCATTCTTGTATTTGTGGGAACGAATGGGGAGACTTACTTCAATACAGTTTCTCTGGTTTCTTGCGTACAAAACTTTCCAAAAAGCAGGGGTCCTGTGGTTGGGATTTTGAAAGGCTTTGCTGGTTTAAGCGGTGCAATCTTGACTCAGATATATGCAATCATGCATTCTCCTGATTCAGCCGATCTTATATTCATGATTGCAGTAGGTCCTGCACTGGTGGCTATTGGCTTGATGTTTTTTATCAAACCTGTTGCCGGCCATAGGCAAGTGCGGCGGTCTGACGCCATGAGCTTTACTACTGTTTATGGCGTCTGCCTCCTCTTGGCTGCATATTTGATGGGTGTCATGCTTGTTGAGGATCTTGTTACCTTGAGCTCCACTGTGATAGCCATTTTTACTGCTGTTATGTTTGTCATCCTTCTTATTCCCTTTTTGATTCCGGTGGCGTCGACTTTGAGCTCAGAGACGACAACATATGCTGAGCAAGAGGCTCTCCTACAACCGTTACACAGACAGGAACCTGCTACATCTGAAGCAGATGGTAATGAAGTGATATTAAGTGAGGTGGAAGATGAAAAATCAGAAGTAGAGGACTCAGTTCCTGCATCAGAGAGACAAAAACGCATTGCTCAGTTGCAAGCAAAACTCTTGCAAGCAGCTGCAGAAGGAGCAGTAAGAGTGCAGAGGAGGAAGGGTCCACGTAGAGGGGAAGATTTCACTTTGGGTCAAGCTTTAATCAAAGCAGACTTTTGGCTTATATTTCTCTCCCATCTCCTTGGTTCTGGGACTGGATTGACCGTGATCGATAACCTCGGACAGATGAGCGAGTCCTTAGGCTATGATAATACACATATTTTTGTGTCCCTCATCAGCATATGGAACTTCCTCGGCCGTGTTGGTGGTGGCTACCTCTCTGAGATTGCTGTCAGGTACAAAATTTATTTTAGTTGTCTTAAAAGCTGAGATCCCATCCCGGTTGGAGAAGGGAATGAAATATTCCTTATAACAATGTACAATATTTGCTAGCGGTGGGCTTAAGCTGTTATAAATAACATCAGAGCCAGTCACCGAACGGTACGAGGCACTGGTTGGAGTAGGGCTAGACTCTCTCCCTAGTAGACACGTTTTAAAACCTTGAGGGGAACCGTAAAAGGGAAAGCGCAGAGAGACAATACCTATTAGCAGGGGGCTTGGGCGGTTGCAAATAGTATAAGAGCCCGACACTGAGCGGTGTGTCAGCGAAAACACTGGGCTCTCAAGGAGGGAGGATTGTGAGATCCCACCTCGGTTGGAGAAGGCAACGAAACATTTCTTATAAGGGCGTGAAAATCTCTCCCTAGCAGACGCGTTTTAAAGATGCATTCCTTATAGAGGCATGAAACGTCTAAAAAAAGACGCTAATTGCTAGCGGAGGACTTGAGCTTGGACCGTTACACCATAAAATATCATTATATTATATCTTACTATCATTTTGTTCAACAGAGATTATGCTTATCCAAGACCTATTGCAATGGCGATTGCGCAACTCCTTATGATATTTGGACATCTCTTCATCGGAATGGGATGGCCTGGAGCAATGTACATTGGAACTCTCATAACAGGGCTCGGGTACGGGGCTCACTGGGCAATTGTGCCTGCTACTGCCTCTGAATTGTTTGGGTTGAAAAAGTTTGCTGCTTTATACAACTTCATCACTCTCTCTACTCCCATGGGATCTTTGATATTTTCTGGGTTAATCACGAGCAGTATCTATGATAAGGAAGCAGAGAAGCAAGCTCTCAATCATCTCTCACAGCTGCAGAGCTCCAATGGACCGCTCAAGTGCGTGGGCACCATATGTTTCTCTCTAACTTGTATGATAATGGCTGTTTTCTGCGCCATTGCAGGCATCTTAAGTTTGGTTTTGGTTCACCGGACCAGGGGTGTTTACTACAACCTCTATGGAAAATCTCGTTCGTCCTCGCTTTGTGTAAACTAGATTTCACCATTATTCATCAGTAAATACAAAATATGCTATGCATTTATTCGAGCTTTGCTACATGTTCTTGACAGACACAATAGTTATGTTTTTTTTAATCATTATATGTTGTTTATTTTCTATACCAACAAATTTTCATACAAAAAGACAGAACAGAATAGGAAACAACTTGTTACATGACCATAACTTATCTTTCGAGTTCATCACATGATGAGCAACAAAAATTAGGAATTAAAGGCACTGCAATCGATTCGAATTTCACCATCATTACCAGTCTTAACTCCAATCCGACCCATCTTGGTCATGGCGTTGATAAACGCAGCATTAAACTCCGCCCCATTGGTGGCGAAGCTGCGGACTGTCGGCTGGGATTCGGACTCCGTGAACAGAATCTGGTCGGCAGTGAAGAGGCCCTTGCCGGCGATAAGGTTCTGGTAGTAAACGTTGTCGAAGGTCCGAGGGGTTATAGGATCCATGTCTATGGCTATGCTGGGATCCACGTTCCGCGGACACGCATCCATTAGCTGCTGCGCGTAGCCGGGGTCCAACGACGGGTCCACCGGAGACGAAGGGGAAAAGGAGTAGAGACGGTTGGAGAAACGGTCGCAGTGGGAGAAGCCCAAGGTGTGGGCTCCGGAGAGGGCGATCATGTCGATGAGGGTCAGGTTGTGAGCGGCGAACATGTTGACCAGTTGGTCCAGATCGAAGAATGGCTCCGGTAAGTTTCCGGCCACTCGGGATGCTCGGGAAATTAGCCCATCTCGACGTCCTAGTTCCACGCTGTACAGTGGGCCCCCTGCCTGAAACACGAGGACAATAAATCAATAATTTTTAGTGAAATGTCTGAATTTTCTTTTAAAATATTTTTTCATCCATTGATTTAAAAAATCGTACCAAATTAACGACATCTCTAGTTGCAAGAGCCAAAACGTCAGCACAAGAGACAACACCAGGACAAGCACTTTCAACCGCTTGTTTAGCTTTAATAACCGTGTCAAATCCATCCCCTGCTAATGAAATATTGTCTTTAGCATCTTTCTCTGCATCCCCATTGGGAGATGCTATCAACACCGAAGCATCACAACCCTATACTCATTAGTAAACAAATAAGCTTCTATTAAGCAGAGATCAAGTTGTTGACTAATTTAGGGGATGATCAAGTTAGAAGAAGCACCTCAACGAAGCAATCATGGAAGAAGAGTCGCAAAGTTGCAGGGACGGTGACGAAGGTTTGATCAAACTTGTTTTGAACAGCTTGTGTAACGATTTGCTCCACGTTGGGACAAGTGGAGGCGTAGAAATTCTCTACTAATTGTGCGTCTGTTCTCTCGACAGTAGCCGCCACAAGAAGCACAGCCAGAACCAAAGCCCTCCACAAAGCTCCCATGGCCATGGCCGCCTAATTGGTTTGTGTAACTTCTACTAAGATCCGGCATCCCTTCAGCATATATAAGGTGTGGAAGAGGAGGATGGGGTGTATGAACTTGGTCAAGCTAAGATTTTTGAAAAGAGAGAGTAAACAAGGCGGTGACGATTGAGTTGTTGGGGTCAATCCACATTAGTATTATTCTACAAAAATGGGTTTGGTTTATATTATTGCTGTGAATCATAATTTGTTTAGGGTTTAGTTTAGGTAATTCGGGTTCCTTGCAAGAATGCATGAAAATGACATTTATAATATTCAACTTCCGTGCGCGTGAAACCATTGTTTTCTCAACTTAAAGTCAAATGTTGGAAGTGGTAAGAAATGGAAAATTTTAATAATATTGCAATTTATTACCATCAACTTGGGATAAGAAAATTTCAAAACTCGTGATATTAACAAATCAAACTCCTTCCTAACTAATTTCCATTATTTTTAATTATTTAATACATTTTTCACATATTTAAGGGGATCCGTCAAATGTACGACTAAGTAGATATACGAAATTTAACATTAAAACCCGTTTAATAGGTTAGGAACATTCCTGGTGGACCAAGCCTTCTCGTAGAATAGCAGATATTGTTCGTTTTGGGGAGCCTTCTCCTACAATGTTTCTTTCTTATATACTAGCAAATATTATCCGTTTTTGCCTGTTACATATCATCATCAAGTTCATAGTTTTAAAATATCTCACGGTTAGCAAATATTGACCTTTTTGAGTTTTCCGT
Organism: Cucurbita pepo subsp. pepo; assembly: GCF_002806865.2. Classification (NCBI taxonomy): domain Eukaryota; kingdom Viridiplantae; phylum Streptophyta; class Magnoliopsida; order Cucurbitales; family Cucurbitaceae; genus Cucurbita; species Cucurbita pepo. The sequence goes on along the minus strand of NC_036650.1, from coordinate 8,997,746 downwards.
TCTGATTTTTCTTCAAGGCTTTAAAAAGTATCCCCCGATAGAGGTTTTCACATTTATGTAAAGAATGGTTCCATTTCACATTTTCACAGAAGAAAACAGACATAAGAATGATTACTATTTATGATCGAACTAGGCCATGGACAAGTTAGTGGGTTAGTTCCTTTCCATGTTAGATGATTTGAACATTTCATTTTTAGTTTAGTTGACTTTCACTAAGGGAAGGATTTTAATTTTAAATAAAATAATACCCATAATCCAACTAACAATTAAAGTATTATTCGTGTATTTATATATACACACGTATGTATGTGTGCGCATGTAGTTTTGCGAGATGAATTTTTTTTAATGGAAGTAGCTTAATATTCTATAATATTTAATTTTAATATATATTTTCTTTTTATATCATTATTTGAGATTAATTAAAGTTATTAAACATCTATTTGATACTCACGTGCTGGTTAGAGGACTCTTTGGATGCTAGCCATTTGGATGCTAGCCATTGTGGTGGCACGGAACCACTAAATGAAGGCGGTTTAAATTTGATAGTTGGCGTGAATACAAGTGCATACAAGCGAACCCAGCCGGTCCAAGATTCCCATTCGCTGGCTTGGGGAGGTTCTGGTTGTGGTTGTGGTTCTAAGGATAAGGTTCGCGTTCGCTCCCTCTCTGTCTCTTCCCCTCCTCCATATCCATTTCTTTTTCTCAATCAACTAATTCTGTCGATTTCTTGTATTCGCTTCACTGTTCCAATCTTCAGGAGCCGAGGAAATCCCTGTTGCAGCCATGAGTTTAAACCTAATTGGCGCATTCAGAGGCCTCTCTCTGGCCTCTTCTTCTTCTTCCTCTTTCTTCAAAGGCGATTTCGGATCTATTCAACTGCCTCCCAAGCTCTCCGTCTCGTTCCCTAACAGATTCCCTTTAACCATTGAAAATGCGCACAAGAAGGGAGCTGGAAGCACGAAGAACGGCCGAGATTCTAAGGGCCAGAGGCTTGGCGTTAAAATCTACGGCGATCAGGTTGCCAAGCCTGGTTCTATCATCGTTCGTCAGCGTGGAACCAAGGTAGTTTCTCAGTCCCAAATCATTTTCCAATTCGATTTTGAAAATTATATGTTGAGAAGTTGGTGCTCGTTCCGCACATTGTTTAGGGCATTCCTAATTTACGAACATACATCGATTGTTTTGTAATTGAGTTCCATGGTGTCTGTTTTTGTACAAATGATTTCAGTTCCATGCCGGAAAGAATGTGGGGCTTGGCAAGGACCATACAATTTTCTCATTGATTGACGGGCTTGTAAAATTCGAGAAGTATGGACCTGACAAGAAGAAGGTTTCACTTCGAATCTGGACCTTTCAAGATAGCTTGCAAGAATGAACACAAAACTGAGATGTATGTATTTGATTGCAGGTGAGTGTGTACCCAAGAGAAGTGCAGCCTGAGAATCCAAACAGCTATAGAGCAAGGAAGAGGGAGTATTTCAGGCTGCAAAGAGAGCGCAAGAAAGCAAGAAAGGAAGGCACTATTGCTCAACCCCAATTAGTATTAGCTTCCACTGATGCTACAGAAACCAATCCAGTTTGCTGATTTCAATAGGCAGCACTTCAATCACTGCTTGTTTAAAAGCCCTGATGATCTTGCAGGAAGAAGGTCTGCTTCTCTAGCTTCACTTCTTTAGTTGTGCACATATAATTTGCCACATTCCTCACAGGAACGTGTTTCATTATTATTCGCAATTACCAATAGTCGCTCTTGTTCTACTTCTTGCCCCTAGATATTCTGAAACACTCAATAGTCCATTTTGAACTAAGTAAATAAGGATAAAAGACTCAATTAACTTGAGAGTGGAAGTAGTTATCACTTTTAAAAGTAAGGAGTAACTTATTCATATCGCAAGGAGTGAAAATAGTCTTTCATTCTTAGAAGCAAGGAGTAAGTAACACAATAGTGTCTCATGGAATACGGGTGAGTGTCTCATGGAATACGGGTGAATGTCAAAGCGATCTAAGTGTCGAATCTAAATTCTGACACTTGGGTAACTGAGCATAGAATTTGAATTTGGAAACTTTAGAAATTAAAAATGAAGAATGAGATCAATGAGTATTAGGAGAGTAGTGAAATGCTAAAGTGCTTCTATTTCTTGTGAATAATTTAGAATACATGATTCCCTAAAGGTGCAAGCTTCTTAGGAATGAAGAAACGACAGGCACTATCATTATCAAACATGAAATTTGCAGAAACAGAAGTAAGAAATAAATACAGAGTGGGTGTTATAGAGAGAAGGGTATCGTATCTTCTAAAAATCCTCATCCATCTTGAACTCATGTATCCCTCCGATCCCATCCAAGCTCGACATCACAGATGCCTTCTGATAATCTCCCACCCTCTTCTCGAAGAAGTTTGTTTTCCCCTGCAGCGATATCAGTTCCATCCAATCGAACGGGTTCTGCACATTGTAAATCTTGCTGTGCCCTAGGGCTACCAGCAGCCGATCTGCCACGAACTCGATGTACTCACTCATCAGATCGCCATTCATCCCCACCAGCGCGCACGGCAATGCCTCACAAACGAATTCCCTCTCAATATCCACTGCCTCCCGGACGATCCCCTGCACTTTCTCCTCGCTCAGCTTCTTCCTCATCAGCGAGTATAACAAGCACGCGAAATCGCAGTGCAGGCCTTCGTCTCGAGATATCAATTCGTTCGAAAATGTCAATCCAGGCATTAGCCCGCGTTTCTTCAACCAGAATATAGCGCAGAAACTTCCGGAGAAGAAGATGCCTTCCACGCAGGCGAATGCTATCAACCGCTCTGCAAAGGACTCGGATCCGTCGATCCAATTGAGCGCCCACTCGGCCTTCTTCGTGATGCAAGGTACAGTCTCTATGGCATGGAACAACCTGTTCTTCTCGACAGAGTCCTTGATGTAGGTTTCGAGCAACAAACTGTACATCTCGGAGTGAATATTCTCAATTGCTATTTGGAAGCCGTAGAACGCCCTCGCCTCCGCAACCTGAACCTCCTTCATGAACCGGCCGGCGAGATTCTCCAGAACAATGCCATCGGAAGCGGCAAAGAAGGCCAGAACATGTTTGATGAAATGCTTCTCATCGGCGGTGAGAGCTTCCCAATGACGAAGATCCTGAGAGAGATCAACCTCCTCGGCGGTCCAGAAGGAGGCAACGGCTTTCTTATACATTTCCCAAATCTGAGGGTATTCAATGGGGAACATACAGAATCTATCGGGGTTCGGGGCGAGCAACGGCTCCTCTGAAATTGCAGGCATGGTTACAAATCCTTGATCGAAGGATTGAAAGAGATGATTGGGAAAATTGATGGATGGATGGATGGATTGATTGATTGATTGGACTACTAATGGATGAGATTATATATAAGCGAGAGGGAGGGGAAGGAAGATTAAAGAGAAGTTGGTAAATCCAAAAAGAAATTGGAGCGGGAGATTTTGAAATTTTGCAGGAAGCTTGCGGGAGAAGGGAATGAATGAGAAGGAAGGGCAATTTGGGGATTGTGGAAGATTTCATGATACGATTCGGGTGGAATTTAAAATAAATATTTTTTACATTAAATTGGCGCCGTTTCAACCAATAACTCATTTTCTGATTACGAAAATAAACATATATATTTTTTAAATAATAAATATGAAAATGTGGGTACTCACGTGACAAATCATCTATAAAACCAAAGCCACGGGGCAGAGACGTGGCTAGCAGAAGCACACACGAGCCAACCATACACCTATTGTTTTTGTAAAAAAGGTTTCTTTCGTATGGACTGGTCCGGCCCGGTCCGGCCGGCCCAAAATTTAAAGAGCGAGGCAATCTTAAAACTCCAGCTCTTGCACTATTTCCTTCTTCCTCCCCCTTTCGGGATTTTCTCCGTAAGCTTCTCTATATCCCAGAAATCTTCATCGACTTCAAAAACGAGAAGCCCTAGAATCAATTTCCACTCTCTCTCGATCAAATAGACGCCGTTTACGACAATACTGGAAAGATCCTTTGCGTCTGCTATTTCACTCGAACGGAGTTCAAATTCCACACCGAACCCATCGACATCCCCGAGGAACAAATTCGATTGGAATTCCAGTAAACGAAGGCCTGAATTTCCTTCGGGTAATAAACTTCCCTTTACTGATTTTGTGTGCCGTCCTTGCTCTGTTGAAGCTTCTTAATTTTCTCGGCATTGGTACGTTTAGTACGAGTTCTACTTACATTAGAGATTTGAGCTGATAAAGTTGGTTCTACTTCGTTTTTTTTTTTTNTTTTTTTTTTTTTTTTTTTTTTGAATGCTGTTGAGTTTCTTTGAAGGCGTAAATTATGAAATTTGTAAAAAAAAAATCTTATTGTGTATAATTGGAAACAGGTTTTTTATATAAGTCCACATCTGAAGCGGGATTTTAAAATAAAAATCATATTCCTTAGGGTTTTGTTATCTCCTTTGCATTCTATTATTTGGTAGGAAAACAGGGGTTAGCCAAAAGCTTTAGTTGATATTACTAGCATCACTAAGCCGCTAACGATTTCAATTTAGTTTTTCAGAGGTATCTGTGAGGAACATGGAGAAAGCTGCAATTGATTCTGCCTCTGATGGCGAGGAAGAATATGTATTGCTTGACCTGGGGGATGTATCGCTGCTTGACATCCCACCCAATGCCCCATATGTTCTATCTGTATGTATCTTTCTGATCCACTCTAATTTCAAGTACTGAATATTTCTCTGCGAGCTAATCTGTATGGTTTATGTGAATTTTGATTAATTTGTTTTGCAGGGTTTGGACACCATGAATCCAATCTTAACTATCTGCGACAAAATTAAGATGGTGAGTTGTTAATAAAAGATACAATCTCTACACCTAGAGCACTGCAGCAGAACCATAATGTATAATCTCCTGCCATTATTGTCTCTCTCTTTTGTAGATTGGAGAATATGAAGAAACCATAGGTACATGTCTTACCTTTGCTGAAGGTGAGTAAATTTTAAAGGAAATGAAACCATTTGATTCCTAAACCTTAAAGCAAGTTTTGTATTTGTTCTTTGAAGATTAAAAAATGTTTACACTGAAAGTCTGTGTTCCCTATTGTAGAGGAAGTCTCTATGGTTGAAGAAGAAGCTGTGCCATCTGAAACAAATCGTCGCTCGGAGAAAGCAGTCGAACCAAATCAAGCTCCTAGAAAGGATCTGAAGCCCGTTGCTTCTGTACATAAGATCCTTAAATTTAAGTTACTTGATTCCGTTGATTCTGTTGATTCTGCTGTTCCAGACTCAACTTCTTAGTCACTAAATTTTTGTATATTACTTCACCCCGATCTATTTAATTCTTAGTTTCCCATATTATTGTAACGAGTTTTAAAGTTTTGGAATATACATAAGAAAAAGTTTTCATTCATATATTAACGAGTTTTAATTTCTAATTTCGTTATAAAGTTTCTATCTTTTCTCATCTCTAACCAAGGAGTTAAAAACCGGATTGACCAAACATAATTAAAAAATAAAAAAAAAGTGAAACAGTGGGCTAAAAGGATCGAGAACATACCCAAAGCCACACAGATTTGGCAAAAGCGACAACTCAGGATCATCGAACTCCAAAGAGTGTCCACGTAAAATTTTATCGTTGTCGGTTAATTTTACGAGCACTCGTTGCGACATCTAGTCATCTTCACGAAATTGATTGCCATCTTCTGAGAACTGCCATTCTCTCACACATCGCTGAATATCTTTTGTGCTCCTAAAAGAGTGAGAAGATGCCTGGATTAACTGCACCCTCAGATTACTCGCAAGAGCCACTTCGTCACCCATGTCTCCGAATCAACGCCAAGGTAAGCATCTTCCTTCTGCCATCTCTATGGGAATTTTCTTTTGTTCCCGGAATCGCACTCGTTTTCTCGTAGTCTGAAATTATTTGATTTTCTCTGGGGTTCTTCGCAATTTCATTATTTGGGTTTCATTCATTTCGTTTTGGTAAAATTTGTTATGAATATCTCTGCCTCAGGAGCCCTTCAATGCAGAGCCACCGCGCTCCGCCCTGATTTCGTCTTATGTGACCCCCGTAGATTTCTTTTACAAGAGAAATCATGGCCCTGTTCCATTAGTGGATGATATTGAAAGGTTTCCCTTTCTCTCTCTTTTTTCTTTTCTGCAAATGTTCTTATATCTGTTCACTTTCGTTTTCATTGTAGGTATTCTGTTTCTTTAAATGGCCTAATAGAAAACCCAAAGGAGCTGTTCATGAAAGATATCAGGTGAGCTGTGGAATTTTGGATTTAAAGAGCATTTCCTTTTCTTCATGCAAATTCCAACATACTTTAACTGTGTGCATTAACATGTTTCAAAGAGAACCTAAGATTGTTATCATGTTACAGGATGCTTCCAAAGTACAATGTCACTGCCACTTTACAGGTATTCTCATAAGTAGGCATAAGTTGCAAGAATTTCTTCTTTGCCTGGTGTTGGAATATCTAAATCAAAACTACGAGGTTTGAGAGTAGTTTCCATAACGCGATGCTTGATTATAATTGACACCATTTGGCATGCGTGGACATAGTGTGCTGGTAATCGAAGGACCGCGATGAGCAAAACCAGAACAGTGAAGGGAGTTGGCTGGGATGTTTCAGCTTTAGGAAATGGTATGCAACATGAATCAGCCAGCGTTTTAGATGTGTTAGCTTATAAAATTCATCTTTTTGAAAAAAGTTGTTTTGAATCTTACAGCTGTGTGGGGTGGTGCTAAATTGGCTGATGTTCTTGAACTTGTTGGAATACCGAAGCTCAGCTATAGTACACAAAAAGGTGGAAAACATGTTGAGTTTGTGAGCATTGATAGATGCAAGGTACAACGTTGACCTATTTAGATGTTCTTTTCCAAAGAACATGAGAGTAAAAGAGGACATGTCATTGATGAAGATGTTAATAATGTTCTTGATTTTGCTTTAGTTGGAGGAATGATTTTGGTTGCTATGATTATCAAGTACAGGAAGAAAAGGGAGGTCCATACAAGGCATCCATTCCACTGAGCCACGCTTCAAATCCTGAAGCAGATGTTCTCCTTGCTTATGAAATGAATGGAGAAGTAAGTTTTGGTGCTTAAACTCCTCAATGTTATGCTGTTACGTTGCTTATTGTTCTACTATACTATTCTTACTATTTTTTACTTCTTCACGGAAGCCTCTTAATCGAGATCATGGGTATCCGTTGCGTGTGGTTATCCCTGGTGTTATTGGTGCTCGTTCTGTTAAATGGCTTGATTCTATTAGCATGATTGCAGAGGAAAGCCAGGTAGGAAATGTGTTTGATTTTTTTCACTCAAGAAATTGCCTTCCTTCATAATGGAGTTCATGGCATTGCTTTGCAGGGTTTCTTTATGCAGAAAGACTACAAAATGTTTCCTCCTTCCGTAAATTGGGATAATATTGATTGGACGACTAGGAGGCCTCAAATGGATTTCCCTGTTCAGGTTTTTATCAAAGGCTCCTGCTTTTTTCTTTGGTTTTTGCCTTCATGATGAACATTAGAAATGTAACCGTCCAAGCCCACCGCTAGCCGATATTGTCATCTTTGAGCTTTTCTTTTCCGGCTTTCCCATAAGGTTTTAAAACGCGTCTACTAGGGAAGTTTTCACACTCTTCTAAGGAATGCATGCTTCGTTCACCTCTCTAATCAATGTGGAATCTCACCATCCACCCCCTTGGGAGCTAGGGAGAAGTTTTCGCACCCTTATAAGGAATGCTTCATTCCCCTCTCCAACCAATGTGGGATCTCACAATCCACCCCCTTGGGGGCTAGGGAGAAGTTTTCTCTTATAAGGAATGCTTCGTTCCCTTCTCCAACTGATGTTGGATCGCACAATCCACCTCCCTTGGGGCTAGGGAGAAATTTTCACACCCTTATAAAGAATGCTTCGTTCCCCTCTCCAACCAATGTGGGATCTCACAATTCACCCCTGGGGCCCATCGTCCACATTAGCACACTACCCCGTGTCAGGCTCTGATACCATTTGTAACAACCTAAGCCCACCGATAGCAGATATTATCCTTTTGGTCTTTCCCTTTTAGCGCGTCATGAGGGAGAGGTTTCCACACTCTTATAAGGAATGTTTCCCTCTTCAACCAATGTGAGATCTCAAAAGAAAACAGTTCTCGCTCATCGTTTATTTTGAATATACACTTTTTTGGGTTGGCGATTCTCTGTTGCGACGCTGTCCCATTTCACCCGACTAATGCTGTTGAACTTGCTGAATTGCAGTCTGTCATGTGTTCTTTGGAGGATGTAGATCATATAAAGCCCGGAAAGGTTAGTCCATTTATGTACGCAAGTTCAATTTAGTGGAAGATAACATACAGATGTTACTTCATGCAAAGAATTTCCTATTGCATATGTTCATCCCGACAAATTTGTAAGTTCTGGGACATGTCAATCAGAAAAACCTGGAGAATATTGTTGTACCTGCATAATTATAATCTAGCTTTCATCTCTTTTGCATCATATTTCTTTCCTGCTGTTATAATGTTGATAGTCTTTCCTTTTGTGTTCGTGGGTACGTTGGAATTCAAATTTCTAACTTCTTGGACGATAGCATATGCATTAACCAGTTGAGCTATGCTAGATAAGTAGTTGAACAAACAAATATAATTGTGATCTTCAAACGCATGTCAGGTTACGGTTAGTGGTTATGCAGTGTCGGGCGGTGGGCGGGGAATAGAGAGAGTAGACATATCTGTTGATGGAGGCAAAAGCTGGATCGAAGCCACCAGATATCAGAAGACTGGCGTCCCATACGTTGCTGATAGTCGGAGCAGTGACAAGTGGGCATGGGTGCTTTTCGAGGTGACGCTCGATGTCGAACAAAACACGGAAATTGTTGCAAAAGCTGTAAGTGTGTGATGTGGATGCACAGAAATGTGTTTGATTGAAAAGATAAAGCGAGTTTGAATTGGATAATGCAGGTTGATTCGGCAGCAAACGTGCAGCCAGAAAGAGTGGAAGAGATATGGAACCTAAGAGGTATACTCAACACCTCATGGCATAGGGTTCAACTTAGAGTTGGTCGTTCCAATATATAGAAACAAACAAATGCTTTATGTTTCTGTATTCTCCTAAACGCACCGTTTTATGTGCTCCATTGACTGTGGAAATCCGTTCAAACTCATAAATCTTTTTATTTTTTTATTTTCTTTTTATTGATCGATCTTTTAAATGGATAATCTTTTAAATCTGTTATTCCGTAAATCATGGACACAATTTATTTATTCATTAAATAAAACAAATGTGTCTTAAATAGCTTTTTAATTATTTTGACTATTTCCTCCCACCAAAAAACACAAATTTTAAAATCTTCATTAAAATAATAATGAAAACAATAATAATAGATGCTAGAAGGTGGCATGTTACATGAAAGAATAAATAACTAAATAAATTGACATTTTCCTCTTTTTTCTATATTTTATATCGAATAATTGATAAATAAATAGTAACATTATTAGACGCAAAATAAAAAAATTTAGATCACCACACAAATATTAAAATTTTATGGAAAACTATATTATATATATATATATATATATTGGTTTGATTGGGAAGAGAAGGAAAGATGTGGAAACCGAACGCCGGAAGGGCATCCATTCCATTCCATTCCCAAATAAAGTGGTAATAATTGAGATTTATCCATGACCGATGAGATCCGTTCCTACGTGGATTCCACCTATAGATTTTTGCCATCTGTCCCCTTCATTAATTTTCGTTCCTTTTCTTTTTCAAGGCAGCTAATTTGGACCTTTTATGGGAACATTAATTTCCATTATTATTCAGTCCTTATAATATTTAATAAACACATCTTGGTACGCGAAATTATTAATTGTTCTTTCTTTTTTCTTTTTATAAAAACATATGTATTTTTTGTCTGTTTTCTGTTTGTAGCAGTTTATGATATCTTAGTTTAGGGTTTAAATAATAAAATAAATTAAAGTTAATTATTATTTTCAGAAGTAGTTTTCAAGGCAAACAAGTAATTGGTAACAAATATAATTACAATTTCATAATGATACCACAACTAATTTTCCCTCATTTTATTTGGTCCACTTGGACAGGACATGACATATGAAGCAATTATTTATTTTATTTTATTTTCCCATTAAAAAACAAAGCTATAAAGTTGTTGGCCGTAGATATTGAAATCACAAATTTATTACCAAATAGCTCCACCACCTCTTCCATCCCCGAAGAGCCATTTATGATCCACCCTCCATTCTTCTTCATCCATCGCTCTACAACACACCACGTGTTCCAACGCAATTGGACTACCAATTTATGCTCATCCCCAACTCATACCTCCAACTTGCCACTCAACCGTAAGGAATCCGCAATAATATTTACAAAAAATGACAGATATGAATCTTCTTTAATTTAATTTAAATGGCATCATGGCATCAATTAATAATAAGGACTGATTTTTACGTTTAAGGGTAATGTATTATCGTAGATAATATTTAAAGTCTATAAGTGTCACATCAAGTTCAGAAGAGACGTATAACTTAATAATTTATTTTTAATATTTGTAAATATTATTGGATTGGCACATGTCACATGTGGATATACACGTTAAGACTAGTGGACCTCTTTTGTGGATAGAGCGGAATTTTCAACAAAAAAAAAAACTTATACTAATAAACATATATTTCACTTTCCTTTTATTTCACTTTCATAGTTGCTAATCAGTAGCCAATCGATTGATTATCATATATTATTGTGTTCTTATCTTCATATTTTTATATTTGATATTAATAAAAGTATGATTCTAAAAATTTGATAGGTATATCGCAAAGATCCAAAGTTAATCAAATATTTAAAATTGGATAAATTTTTGGTAAGTGGATTATCACGAACCTATTTTGTGTAGATAGTGAAGCAAGGGAAGCCAAATTTGAAGCAAGTTGAGTTTGAGTGAGAAGCTAGTTCTATTAAAAATAATGATGAATAAGGTCATAAAGACAGGGAATAAATGTATTTTTGATATAAAAATGGGATATTTGGTGAAATAAGGGTTGTCATAATGATCAAAAAAATAAGTGAGTGACAAGTTGGGTAGTTGAAAACTATGAAGAAACCAAGAACATGAAAAGAAAAAAGGGTTAAGATGATGGGAGAAATAAGAACTGTTCATTCAAATGACCATAAAGAAAGTGACAAGACAAGAACATGATTGCGATAACTTTGTTGCATTAAAATCCTACAACACCGGGGAAGCTTTGCACTTTCTTCCAATCCCTAAACTTCATCTTCTGTTCATACCCCCTTTTTGTGTTCTTTTCACTGCTCCAATGGAGGAAAATTCCAGCCTCGTCGCAGAATCAACTCTCACAAACGCCATGGAAGCAGAGCCTCAGGAAGAAGAAAGAGACCCAGAAAGCAATCCCTTGAACGAACCCCTTCTCAAGAGAAGCAGAACTCTCTCTTCTAGTCCTCTTGCCATTGTTGGGGCCAAGGTTTCTCTGATTGAAAGCTTGGATTACGAGTAAGAACATAGCATTCAAAGCTTTGATTTCTCCTTGAGTTCTTCAATTTTTGGTTATTTGGTTTGGTTTGAATTCAGGATCAATGAGAACGATCTGTTTAAGCACGATTGGAGAAGCAGATCCAAAGTTCAAGTGTTGCAGTACATATTCTCCAAATGGACATTGGCTTGTCTTGTTGGACTTCTTACAGGGATCATTGCCACTCTCATCAATCTCGCCATTGAAAATATTGCTGGCTACAAGCTTTTGAAAGTGGTCGGTTACATCAAAGAAGAAAGGTAAGTTCATTCATGCCCATTACACACTTGGTTTTCTTCTTCTGCAAAACACACAAACTTAATCAGTTCAAAAATTCTGGGTTTCAAATGATTTGAATTTAGGTACCTAATGGGATTCGCCTACTTTACCACTGCAAATTTCCTTCTCACTTTTGTTGCTGCTGTTCTTTGTGTATGCTTTGCTCCCACCGCCGCTGGGCCTGGCATACCAGAAATCAAAGCCTATCTCAATGGCATAGATACTCCTAATATGTTCGGCGCCACCACGTTGATCGTTAAGGTGCGTATGCCCTGCACTTTCTTGTAATGCCATGAATATCAATATCAATCATTGAGCAATCTACAAAAGAATCAGACTGATCTTGCGGATCACACACAACATGTACATAATCTGATAAACTGAAACTGATGATGAAATTACTCCTTTATAGGAATGAAAGCAAAAGGAGATGTATTTGATCTTGATATCTTTACCGAGTGGCATTATAAACTTTGATCTTTGTAGATTATTGGGAGCATTGGAGCAGTGGCAGCAGGGCTAGATCTTGGGAAAGAAGGGCCTCTAGTACACATTGGCAGCTGCATTGCTTCTTTACTTGGACAGGGCGGTCCGGATAACTATCGAGTCAAATGGACATGGCTACGCTATTTCAACAACGATCGTGATCGTCGGGATCTTATCACATGCGGGGCGTCATCAGGGGTTTGTGCAGCTTTCCGAGCCCCGGTCGGGGGTGTTCTATTTGCCCTAGAAGAGGTGGCTACATGGTGGAGGAGTGCCCTGCTGTGGAGGACCTTTTTCAGCACAGCCATTGTTGTGGTGGTGCTGAGAACTTTCATTGAAATATGCAAGGCAGGTGAGTGTGGGCTGTTTGGAGAAGGAGGGCTTATTATGTTTGATGTCAGTGGTGTTTCTGTTAGCTACCATATCATGGATATCATACCAGTTGCTATCATTGGCCTTCTTGGTGGGTTCCTTGGAAGCCTTTACAATCATCTTCTGCACAAAATCCTCAGAGTTTACAACCTCATCAATCAGTAAGCAATTTCACTCTCACTTCCTTTCCATATTATTGGATCAAATTTGAAGAATGATCTGATAACAACTGCAATGGTGAAATGGTATTTGCAGGAAGGGAAAAATGCACAAACTGTTACTGAGCTTAGGAGTATCACTCTTCACTTCAATCTGCCAATACAGTCTGCCATACCTTGGCCAATGCACCCCCTGCAACCCTTCTTTTCCAGGTTCCGCCTGCCCCACCAATGGCCGCTCCGGCAACTTCAAGCAATTCAACTGTCCTAAAGGCCATTACAACGACCTCGCCACCCTTCTCCTCGCCACCAACGACGATGCCGTTCGAAACATCTTCTCCACCAACACTTCCACCGAGTACCAGCCCCTTTCCCTCGTCATCTTCTTCCTCCTCTACTGCGTCTTAGGGCTTATCACTTTCGGCATCGCCGTCCCCTCCGGTCTCTTCCTTCCGATCATTTTGATGGGCTCTGGCTATGGCCGTCTCATCGGCCTCCTCATGCGGCCCTACTCCGATCTCGATCAGGGACTTTTGGCTGTTCTCGGTGCTGCCTCCTTAATGGCCGGCTCCATGCGGATGACCGTTTCCCTCTGCGTTATATTCCTCGAGCTCACCAACAATCTCCTTCTACTTCCGATTACGATGATTGTCCTTCTGATTGGAAAAACCGTCGGGGACTGTTTTAACCCTAGTATTTATGACATCATCCTACATCTGAAGGGGCTTCCGTTCTTGGACGCGAATCCGGAGACGTGGATGAGGAACATCACGGTGGGCGAACTGGCTGACGCAAAGCCGGCGGTGGTGACGCTGCGGGGATTGGAGAAAGTGTCCCGCATTGTGGAGGTTCTTAAGAACACGACGCATAACGGGTTCCCTGTTGTGGACTCGGACGCAGTGGTGCCGCCAGTGGGGATGGCAGTGGGGGCGACGGAGCTGCACGGGCTAGTGCTGAGAGCGCATTTGCTGCAGGTGCTGAAAAAGAAATGGTTCTTGAGAGAGAAGAGAAGAACAGAGGAATGGGAGGTGAGGGAGAAGTTTACATGGGTGGAATTGGCGGAGAGGGAAGGGAAGATTGAGGAGCTTGCAGTGAAGAAGGAGGAGATGGATATGTACGTTGATCTTCATCCTCTTACCAACACTACGCCTTATACAGTAATGGAGAGCATGTCTGTGGCCAAAGCTCTGGTTCTGTTCCGGCAAGTGGGGCTCCGCCATTTGCTCATCGTGCCCAAGTATGAAGCTGCTGGGGTAAGCTTTTGTTGTTCTTCTCCTCCTTCTTCTTCTTTACACATCAATCAATCAAACAGATTTGTGTGTTTCATTCTCTGCAGGCTCCGCCTGTAATTGGGATTTTGACGAGGCAGGATTTGAGGCCGTACAACATTCTGAGTGCGTTCCCTCATCTTGCCAAGATCAAAGGCAACGAAAAACGGAACTGAACTCTCAGATTTGTCTCATTCACGATTCATCAACATACACATACTCTCCACACACATAACATATTCCAACCTCTGCTTTTCTGCTGCATTTCTTCATATCATTGTTTCTATACTTTCCTCTTTTCTTCACCAATTTTGCCTTCTATTTATTCAATTTTACAATAAACAAAAGGCTTCTCCATTCAATTTTGATTCTCTTGTGGTTGAAATTAAGTTGCCATTAATAAAATTTATGTCTATTTGCTTCTAATTTTCTCCTCTTACTCTTCAGTAAGAGTAAATTTTGAGGCTTGGACTTGGTTGGTTGGGCCTCTGAACCCCAAGATAATTGGGCTCGACTTGGGCAGTTTTTGTCACTCCAGCAGCAGAAGGGAAGATGATAATAATTAGCATTAGATGTGTGGTCATTTCAAACTTCCCATGATGCCTCACTAATTCCATATCATCATAAAATGACAAATTTAGAGGAAAAATAAAGGTGGCATCAAATGAGTTGGGTTTAAATCAACTTTATTAGTTTATCTTATCTTTATATCATAAAAGTCCAAAACTTAATTAATCCAAGTCAGGAATGATTACTAAATCCAAAATCAAAACCATGAACCATTAAGATGGGATAATTAGAATGAATCAAAGATTAAAACATGTTCTTCTTTCCTGCAAATGAACACCGTCGATAAAATATTGCAATTTCAGTTTTAATTGTAATAATAAATATTCACATTTTATATTCCGCACTTCAAATGATTATCCATGCACAGAGGATCTGATTTTATTTCAATTTATAAAGATCCAACCTTAAAGTTCAAGGTCCCACTTCTCCTCTGCCACGATCCCCTGTTCTTGCCCTTCTTCGTGAGTTCTCCATCCATTTAGGGCTCAAGATACGCCATTAACAACCTTCAATTCCTCCTTCCTCTCGCGCGAACCGTTACGCGAAACCAGCGGCCAAAGGCAACAGAACTTCGACTCAAATCCGATCGTATTTTTGTCATCAACGCCGTTGCCGACGGTCCTCTCGCTATTGCGGACCGAACCGGTTCCCGGAAGGCAAGGCTCCTCGGTTTTTCGATTGTCGTTGTGATTTAGGAAAGCAAAACTCGCCTCATCTCCGAGGCTCTCTCGGAACAGATCAGCCAGTTTCTTCCTCCTCTTCGTCGGTAATGGCGACGAGTTGAATGTAGATGGTTTGTCGTCGGCACGGGCTTGGCTAGCTCGGGGAGTTCCCGCCGGAAAGCGGTGGTGAATTGGAGTATTGTCTCTGGATGGGGTGAAATCTGTATAAGGTTTAAATTTAAGTTTTAGTATTTCAAACTTATTATACTTAAATAAATAATTATTTTCATCATATTGCTATGTTATAGTTTTTTTTTATCTTAAATTTAGTTTACTCAATAATTATTTCTAACTAAAATAGTTATTTTTTGTATTTCAAGAATTAAAATAGAAATATAAAAATATAAGGGAGGGAACAATCTTCAAAATTAAATTGAGTAAACTTCAAAATATTTAACCATCCTCAAGATAGTTTTTAAAAAGTACTTTTAATTGATATATAAATTTAAAGCAAGTTTAAATATTAAAAAAATATATATATGTGATTTATGAATCTAAATAATCTGAAAAAGGAAATTGAAATCTTGGATGATGATGGTCACCTCCTTTGACACTGAAGAAATCTTCAGAATCGGAATCCAACCACGCTCGAGAATCAAAGAAGGCTTCTTCTTTGCTGCCTGTGAAGAACAAAGAGATTGAAGAAACAGGGCAATCCAGGAATGGTGTGGCGGAAAGAAAACAGAGAGAAAACCAAAACCCAGAAAAGAGCGAAGAAGAATCAAACCAGAAGGCGTCTTGTGGTGATGGGGTACTACAGAGATGTCCTTGAAGACAGAATCGGCGTTGTGTTGGAGCTTGTAGTGTTTGATCGGTGAAGGCGGAATCTCAAACTTGTCCTTCACAGTCTCCGACGGCGCCGGCGGTGGCTTCACGGGGGAGCATTCCGATTGACTGCAAAGGGAAGCGCATGAGCCCATCTGTGTTGGCTTAAAAGCAATGGAAGAAGAAAGAAACAAGAGAGAGAGAGAGAGAGGGAAGAAGAAGAAGAAGGAAATGAGAGAGAGGCATGAAAATGGGGAGTTGGGGCCAAGGAAGGGAAGGACCCTTCTTTTTTAAAAAAAGAAAAAAATAAAAAAGAATAATAATTTGAAAAGATTAATTAGTATGAATTGAATGGAATGGAGGTTTGTTGTATGGGGAAGTGAGTACCCAGTAAACAGAGATTTCAGAAATGAAAGTGATTTTTCCTTGGGATATGAGACTCAATTATTATTTACAATCAAATTAAAGAAGGGAGGAAGGAAAATGTGATAATCAAGTATTTATTACCCAAAAATGCTTCATTTTGTGGGAAATGGGGATTAGGAAAATTGAAGAAGGGACATCCCCAAAACAAGGCCTGAAGCGTAGGAAACTACAAGTAAATAATGGGAGTAACGTGTCCGCTAATTGACTGGTCAAACATACTGCCTTCACTTCAAACAAGTTTAAATTTTAATTTCATTTCATTTCATTTTTCAATCATAAACCAGTTTTATTTAATTATGATTAAATATCAATTCATGTCTTAATTTAATCCTACTCCATTAATATAATATTATGTATATGATTTAGATGTCAAATATTTAAATTTTAATTAATCTTTTTTTGTTTTATTAACCATGTAAATGCACACGTCTTTCATTAAATATTTTCTCTAATATTCTTATTTAAAGGGTGAATGTCAAAATTCAATGACGAAGTAAGTTACCTAACGTAATTTTTTTAAAAATATATGAGATAGTTAATAGTAAAATGATACGGGACAAATAAAATGAATAATAAATAGAGAATTATATTAAACCAAACTTGCAAATAATGCCAAATGTTGGATAAATTTTATTTGTGATTACGCGACTTGGCACGGTTCTTGAATATCTTAAAATTTTATGAATTATGTATAAAGAAAATCAAATTAAATGACAAAGTATGACACATTCTCCCATGTTCTGAGGGGCGCATAATTATTTATTCTTAAAAAAAAAAAAAACAAAAACAAAAACAAAAATTTGCCACCTCAGGGTCCTGGTCTTGCCTCTTTGTATATGTTAGGTTCACGTGGCTGGCTGGCTACGGCAACCAATTATTCCACCAATCAATCTGCTTCTCCTACGTTTCGTGCCTCAATTTTTATTTCTTAATATGCTTTTTATTTTTTTATTTTCAGATAAAATTGTTCATTTATACGATATTAGCTTACATATAATAAACATGGTGTACCTATTTATTTATTTATTTATTTTTCGTGCCTCAAACTTATTAATTTAAAGGGTTGAATAATAAATACAATATTTAAAGTATTGGGTCCGATTACCCTTCTAAACTTTCAAAAGATTATGCCTTCTTTTTTTATATATATATACAAAATTCAAGTAATAAGTAGCCATGTTAGAATTTGATGTCGGCCATGACACACCTCACAAAACTCCACCCCCAATCAAGATGTTTGTGTTTGGTAGTTCGACCTTCGTTGTCACCATTTTTTTTAAACGTTGTTATTATTGTATCAAAGAAATTTGGAAACTTATAAATTTGAATCTTTTTATTGATAGATGGAATGAATAAGTACCGAAGTCTCACATTAATTAATTAAGACGATGTTATAAGATAAAATTGAATTTACTTTTAGGAGGGATAATTGAAAGGGAAGTTTTGTTTTTTTTTTTTTTTTTTCCAAAATCATAATCTGTGTAAAATTTCCTTGCCCCCATTTACGGAAAAAAATGGCGTCAAAGTTTAGGAAAGTGGAGTTGTGGATTGACGAGAAGAAGCCAAGAATGTTGTGAAGACGCGATAATTTACGAAAAAAATGTAGAAAAGGAGGGATGCCACTTTCAGACGGTCCAAAAAGAGCCCACGAAGGACGATCTTCTTATTTATCAGTCGAGCCGCCAGGGGTTGGTAAGATAATCTATAAAAACGAAAAAGCATCGGAGTTGGGAGTTGGGGTTTCTTTGTCTTAGAATTTTCGAGAATTAAATCTGTATCTGCAAATTCCTCGCTGTTGAATTACTCGAGTTTTTGATCGGCTAAGCGAGTAAGAGGCAGACGAAAATGGGAGTAGCTGCGAAAATCGCACCGTCAATGCTATCCTCAGATTTTGCCAATTTAGCTTCGGAGGCCGAAAGAATGCTTAGATTTGGAGCGGATTGGCTTCACATGGATATTATGGTACCCACACGCTCTCTATTTCTGTTTTCCTGAATCGCCATTTCTCTCCAGTTATAATTGGACGAAGTACCTTTTGATTCTTGCTCCCATTTGGTTCTGTTTCATAACCCAATAATTTGATCCTAGTTTTTGCCTTCTTACTCTAATTTCCCACCGGTTAGTTCTCGTGTAGTTTAATTTGTTCATAATCTACTTGACTAATTGTTTGAATCGTCTAATTTGTCTGTGCTTTTCTGGGTCTTAATAAAATTTTATCTACCCTAATTTAGTACTTCTGTAGTAATAGTGTAAGGTAGTCCATGGAGGACGAGCAGACTTTTACCTTCACCAATGATTTCTCTCTGCTGCTAATTGTTATAGTCCTGTTTAAAGAATGGATTTTACTTTCTTGTAAATGGGCTGATGACAGTGTAGAGAAAGGCGCTTGGAGATGCATAATTCAATTAGTGATCTTATAATGACATGCTTGCAAGGTTTGAGATAAATTTATCTGCCATCACATCTGATATCTGTTGTTGCTTTATTTGCAGGATGGGTAGGCTCATTCTTTGCTGATATCATACTCCTGTTGAACTGCAATGTGCTTCATGTGAATGGGTTTTAAATTTCCTCTAAATAACTTGACCTCGACCTGTGTGGTGTTTTGATCGCTTGTAGTATCTACTTTCCAGCCAGATGCCTGCTTATTTATAAATATTTGCTGAAGAAACTTGAGAAATATCTAGTTTTATTTATTGATTTTATTATTTCTAAAGTAAAAAAAAATGTGAGATCTCGTATCGGTTAGAGAGAAGAACGAAACATTCCTTATAAGGGTGTGGAAACCTCTCCCTAGACGCGTTTTAAAACCTTGAGTGTAGCTTAGGGAAAGCTGGTCTACCTTCAGAACATTCTTTCTGCTACCATCCTTTTTAATAGGAAATAAATCTGGGGCTGCAAACTAAAAAAGTGTTGGCCCCTACCCAGAATGAACTATTATCAAGAAAATCACAAAGATTTTTCTTTTAAATGCATCGACATGGTGGCCCCGTGAAAATCTATCCATTATCATTTGGTTGAGTTCATTCTGTAACAGGATTGTGGATCATTTCTCGGTGATGTGATTTGTGCATCATCTGGATTAACACAAGTTGGGCTTGCTTTTCTAGCAAAGTAATAGTTTTTTTGTTTATGCATTTACCGCAGGCACTTCGTCCCGAATCTGACAATTGGTGCTCCAGTCATCGAGAGTTTAAGAAAACATACGAAGTAATCTAACCTCTTTGCTTCTTCAGTTTGAGGAATTTGGATTTTTTTGATGACATTACCTGAGTTTATGAGGAATTAATTTCTTGTCTTGCAGGGCATATCTTGATTGCCACCTTATGGTTACAAATCCACTTGATTACGTTGAACCCTTCGCAAAAGCTGGTGCTTCAGGCTTTACATTTCATGTTGAAGTATCCAAAGGTATATTGTGTTTGAACTTCAGATTTGTTCTACTTCTATGGCATCAAAATTGTTTTAACTTTTCTTTCCCTCTTCTCTGGTAGACAATTGGCAGCAATTAATCCAAGAAATCAAGTCAAAGGGCATGAAGTCAGGGGTTGCGCTAAAACCCGGAACACCCATTGAAGAAGTTTATCCTTTGGTATGCAATTCATCTTTACATCTTCTCCCCCAATCTCATATCCTTCATTTACAAGGATGTTATAGTTCATTGATATATAGCGCTGCAAAGTGCTTATGGTTTTGTGCAAATGCTGCTTCATCAAATTTTTTATAATTGGTAAGTTATGCTTGTTCTTTTTTTCAATTTTCAGGTAGAAAGTGAAAATCCTGTGGAAATGGTCCTTGTTATGACAGTCGAACCTGGTTTTGGTGGCCAAAAGTTCATGCCCGAAACGATGGATAAGGTTCCATTACTTCGACGTTTTTCAATATTCCTTGAGGATTGTTTGATTGGCGTTTCTTGTTGAATCTCATTACTGATTTTAACTTATCCAGGTACGGAAGTTAAGACAGAAGTACCCATCTCTTGACATTGAGGTAAACGCTACGTAGCGTGTACTCGTTGCAGTTCAAATTCAGCGTACAGATGGCTGTATGAGGGATGGTTTCTGACTGGTCATTTTTGCTTTGGTGGGCAGGTGGATGGCGGGTTGGGACCTTCGACCATAGATGCAGCAGCTTCAGCTGGGGCAAACTGCATCGTTGCAGGAAGTTCGGTGTTTGGAGCTCCCGAGCCTTCCGAAGTTATATTCATTCTGAGGAAAAGTGTTGAGGAGGCTCAACAGAACTCTTGATCCTTGAACAAGCTTCAAGAATCCGCCATCAAATCTTGTTTTACACTTTTTGCAATTCATACGGGATATTTTTAGATTGATAGAAGTTGATTTGAGTCAAGTGGTGTCAGTATAATCTGAACTAACATATGGTTTGTGAGCCCCCAATACTGAGTATCATGATTCCTTTCTGGTTTTTGATTATGCTGAAATGGATTGGCTTCATGGTGGTTTGGCAATGAAAAACCAGTTCATCATCTCTTGCTATTGTTTCTTAACATGGAGTCAAAAGGCTGCATATCTGGCTCAATGTGGCGGCCGGGTGTAATGGCCCGACTTCACCGCTAATAGATATTGTCCTTTTGGGTTTTCCCTCAAGGCTTTTAAAACACCTCTACGAAGGGAGATTTTCACTCTCTTCTAAAGAATATTTTGTTAATGTTCTCTCCAATTGATGTGAGATCTCACATCTTTACCGTATATGTTCCAAATTTGAAGAGAATCATATGTTCCAAGTGTTCCAAGTTTGACGAGAAAGAAGGAGAATGCAAAGCATTGAAGCAGAACAAGAAAAGGAGTAATCGTATTATTACAGCTGCTGAACTCATCAAAGTTCAGGAGAGAAAAAAAAAAACAAAAAAAAACAAAAAAAACAAAATCAAGACATCATGAACATGAACTCATCAAAGTTAAGAACACCATCAGAATTGAGATCAAATTTAGCAATCATTTTGTTGCATTCCTCAATGCTCCTTGATTCCCCAAGCCTACTCAACATCCTCTTCAAACTCTTGGTCGTTATGAACCCACAACCATCCATTTCATACATCCTAAACGCCTCCTTCAAATCACTCACTTTCTCTTCCTCTCCCACTCCTTCCACAAACGCAACAAATTCACCCCACCCCATCAACCCATCGCCGTCCGTATCCAAATTCTCCACCACCATCTCCGCTTCCTCCAGCGTCAAACTACCCCCGACGCCAGCCATACACCGCTGCAGCTCCAATGGAGACAGCTTCCCATCGCCATCTCCGTCGACCTGCTTGAACACCTTCTCGTACAACGCCATTTTGTCCATCATTCTGGATCCGAATGAAGAAAGAGATTTGGGTATGAAGAATTGGGGATTACAGCAAAATGGGTCTGCAATTATATGAAAAGGAATGCGCGTACCGTGGTTTGACCGCCGGATTAGTTGGGGAATGAAAATGGCAGATGCCGTCAAGTCGTGGAGCAGATGGCCGACCATTTCTTTTCTTCACCGTTTCAACGAAGTCGAAGGAAGGGGCTTCTCAGCGATTGTTGAATAAATAATTCTGCCACGAAGATTTGACAGAGAAGGAAGGAATGTTGGCAACTTGCAACCGGTTTGACAGTTTCTTCCCTCCTGACGAAAACATAAAATAATAAAGTTGGAAAGTTCTTCTTGATTTATTCCTTTCAAAAAGTTGCCATCTTTTTTATATTCTTCTTCTGGGTTCTTCAAAAGATTAAGAATTAAAAGCTCGAAGTTTCCAAACAAATCAATTTTTTAAGAACAAAAAAAGAATTCAAAACCTCCACACATTCTTCATATCTAAAAATTATTGTTTTAACTAAACTTCACTCATCACAATCATCACTGCAACACTCCACTATTTGTCTTCAACAAATGGTCCACTCTAAATATGAACTCTAGTGCACTGTAGTTTTCGCTCTAGACATTTACAATTCTACATCAGTTGTGAACATGAAATGAAAGAGATGGCAGCTCAGAGTATTTGCCCATCTACTTTTCTTGTGCGTGTGTGCAACTCATCTTCATGAAACTTGTTTTCGCCTCGTTTCGACTCAGAGTTGAGTTGAGTTTCGACAACTTTTAGTATATACAACTAAGATGTGGAATCAGACTTTTGCTCAGCATCAACGGAGGCCTGGACTTGAGCAGCATACTGCAAGTTCCACAGCACATCCTCAAACGAGGGTCGAGACGATACGTCGGTAGATATGCACTTCTTTGTGATAGATATAACTCTTGATAACGACTCTTGGGAGCTTGTGGTCAATACAACTGGATCCACAATTCGTCTCCGCCCATCCGTGCTGCCAAAGGACGCCTGTTGTTGTTTCATACACATAAAGATTCAGAAGCCACAAAGAACAGAATAAGCAGCTCTTTTAGTTGAACTTGAATGGAAACTCGGCCATTGAGAATTGAAGAGAAGAGAAAATGTAAAATACCATGTCATTCAGAAGAAATGTTTCTTCTCTTCCAGTTACAATAGGCCCAACAAGTGACTCAAGCAATATATACCCAAAATTGTAAACATCATCCTCCACCAACTTTTTCCTTGGTTTTGAGCCCTCTCCCTTTGTCTACAAAAAGAAAGGATATGGTATAAGTTCATTCAACAAAAGAAGCCAGAAGAAATCTCAAGAACTAAAATCCAAAGACTAAGGTAACTAACTTACCTCCTGTTTTTCAGTTTCGTCAGTGATCATCAACGTGCCATAGTCGCTAAGTTTTGGAATTCGATGTTCATCAAGCAATATATTGTTCGTTTTCAATCGATTATTGAATGAACCAGGAATAACCCCTGTGTGTAGAAAGTGAATGGCCTTGGCAATTCCAATTAGAATTGTCAACCTATCTGACCACTTCAGTACCTTGTCGGGATAAGTTTCTACATTTGAAGACAATGAGGTAATGTCTCCATTCCATCAATAAATTCAAAGCTAAAGAGAGCCTAAAACATGTTCAAGAATGCAAGTTTTACACTAAAACTGTTGTATAACAAAGATTATCTTGCAATAACCAGAGAAAACAATGTTTCAAAATTTTGTTCTTTAACTGTTTTGATGGTGGACTAACCTGATAAAAGGGTACGGTAATTCCCATTCGACACGTATTCGTATACGAGAAGAACTTGGTTGATACTTGAGTTGTCATGTCCGTCTCCTTCTATACAGTGACCAAAAAGGCCAACTAAATGGGGGTGGTGAAGCTTCGAAAGAACATCCAGCCGAACTTTAAGGTTCTGTACTGAAAATTTCTTTGATAAAGCTAAACACCTTATAGCAACAAGGGTCCCATTCTCCAATTTTCCTCTGTAGAGCTGAAGAAGTAAACAAAAACCTTAAATTTTCAGAATTAAATTCAACGCCCTCAAAAGCAGCTTCACAATAAGAAATCTAAACATGGATCTAAGCATCCTGGGGGCATTTTTAAAAGTGAGTTCGTAGATGAAAGGCTCAGCTAAGAAAAGCTTTTGGTTGACATAACCCAGAATCAGATCAAGTGCTTGGGTAATACCTTTCCTATAGAACCTTCTCCCAAGAGCATTGACTTATCAAAGTCTTTTGTAGCTTCCCTTAGTTCTTGAAAGGAAAATGATCGACATACTGGAACAGTCTGAGCACCTAGCTTCATAGCTTGAGAAATAAACCCTACAAAATAACACTTCCTCTAAGCTTTCATAGACATTAGAATCAGACAAACAGACATAACTTACTGGCATTTGCAAGTAGCTCAGATGGAGCTGCAGCAGGTGAGTTTTCTTGTATAACTTTTGGCGGCACTGGCTGTTCTTGTACTGTTCTTTTGAAGAGCCTTCGGTACAAATAAATAAGTCCCAAGGCTAAAAGCACAATAACAATTATAGCTCCACAGATGAAGGCAACAATCAACAGTTTTTGTTTTCTTCTAGACTTTCCTGATCCTTCAAGGGCTTCTGCACAAAATGATGCTTCATGCTGGTGTTGCAAGTCAGAAGCAAAACAATTCCCACCAAATCTAACCATTCTCTTGTCTGAAGAACTACTCAAGCAAGTGGGAAGTGTTCCAGTTAACTTGTTGTTGGAAATATCAACATACCCAAGTTTTGTACTGCAACTTAGAGGATTTTGAAGAGATCCACTCATCATATTTGAAGCTAAATTCAGATATGTAATGTTTGGCAAATTGAACAGGAAAGGAGGTGGCGACCCTGTTAGTTGATTGGATGATAAATCAAGATGTTGAAGCTGATCCATTTGACTAAAGTGCTTAGGAATTTCACCGGATATAGCATTCTTGCTAAGTAGAAGTGTAACTAATCCTTTTGACATCACAGGAAGCACAGAGTTTAGCTTATTTTCTCTCATATCCAGTACATGCAAATTGGTTAAAGCACTCAAGTCGGGCAATTCCCCAGAAATTTCATTGTGAGACAGAGAAACATCAGCTAATGTTCTAATTTTGCATAACGAGGAGGGAAATTGACCCGTTAGTCGATTGCTTTTCAAGCTCAAAAAGGTAAGGTTTGTTAGAGAATCAAGCCAATCAGGGACTGTTTCGTTGAAGAAATTGCCATCAAGAACCAATGAATAGAGTTGAACCATGGTGGAAATCCTAGAAGGGATTTGACCATATATGAAATTAGAGCTCAAATCCAAGAACTCAAGCGAGGAGAGACGATGAATCTTATCAGGAAGTGGCCCCCAAATTCCCAAAGAAATTAAGCTGAGAACCCGCAAGCTACTTAACCTGGACAATGTGGTAACGAAGGAATCCATGGAAAATCTCTCAGATAGAGTTTGATTCGGAATTGGAAACCCATTAAACCCTCTAAATTTGACAAGCTTATCCCCCATAATTCTGAGTTCAGTCACTACATTGTCCTGGCACGCAATAGTCATGTCTCGAGATGGGGAAACATTACAGAGGTCGCCATCGAAAGCGTCCATAACTTCCAAGGAAGAAGGGTACTCCAAATGCTTCCTAATCTGTAACAGGATTTGAATCTGAGAAGTTTGTAGCTGATGGGTATTGGGAAGGAATAAAACCCATGAAAGACTGACAATAAGGAAAAGTTGCAGAGAACCCATTTGAGAAAGCCTCTGAAACTAGCTGGGTAATCAACAAGATGATCGAAAACGAAGAACGAACGCAAGAATTCTTTGTCTGAACCTCATGATATGAAACTGGAAAAACTTTTGACCGAATTCATCAAAAGCGAACTATCTGGGGAAATTCCCCCAGCAGGAATTATTCTCCACTCGAGTAGAAAATACAAAAGTAATGCTGCTAAACCCTCAAAAACAGAGAGCAAAGCTCCGACCAAAAGGAAAAGAGAAAGCAATGAAAAAGAAAACAGAGAAAATCAGAGTAAAGCAGAGAATCTTCTAAACAGAGTACACTTCCCACAGGTAACAAACGCTCAAGGATGAAAAAGCTGCAATAGAATTGGAAGAGACAAGATACAAAAACTCAATCTGACGATCACAAACAATGTATCGGTAGGATAAAATCCTAAAAAACAGAGAAGAAACCAAACAAAACAAAAAGGGGATGGGGGAAATAGAGACAAAATGATAAAGCAGAGTAAAGAAAGCACTAGCGTTGCTCTTCCATAAAAAAATAAAAAGGAAGAAGACGAAGAAGAAGGGAATTAAGGAGGATAAGAGATAATTGGTAGAGGTAGTTGAAAGGGTGCTCTAAAAATCAGAACCAAGACTGAAAGAGCATTAACTACACCTACAAGGCGGTCTTCTCTGACATGCAAGAGCTCAAGATTTCGTCCTTGGAGCAAATAAACCAAGTGGGGATGGATAAAATGGCGGTGGGTGTGAGCCCAACAGGAAAAAGATCGAATTCTGTGAAGAAGAAAGAAAGTGGAGTGCGCTGGCGAGCTCTGTCCCGCTGCTAAATATGAAACGCCATGCTATTCTATCTGTGTTGTTTGCTTCTTTCTTATTACTCTGTTTTTTTTTTTTTTCCTTCGATTCTTTTTAATATTTCTCTGTTGTCATTATTATCCTACAGATTTCGAAGAATTTACGATGTTGCCATCACGTGCTCTCTTTTTTAGTTACCCGTTTTTATTATTATACACACAGTCTGAGATATTACCGTTATAAATGAACCGCCACGGTCACGAATCACAATTTCTTTCCCACATGTATTTTCTTTTTTATATATATTAAATTTAAGTTTTAGGTTTAAATTCCATTTTTATTTGTATTTTCGGTTTAAACTTTTAAATTATTTATTTTGGTTCTTCAATTTTTAATTTCTTTTTTTTTTTTTTAATTTTGGGTTTTAAACTATTAAATATTAATTACTCTTTTCTTTTTTATTATTTTTATTTTAGATTAGATGAAAAAAAAAAAAGAATAAAAAGAAAAGAAACGAAAGCGGCAGTAATAAATAATGTGAAACAACATGTGAGACCAATTTAATACCACCCCTCGCTTATGCTTCACATGTCACACTTTCACTTATGCTTTACATGTCCATTCTCAACAGTTCTATTTTATTTTTATATTATTTTTTAAAAAATATACACTTTGTTTTTTTATAGGAACAAAATTCTTAGTGTGAAAACCTCTTTCTAGTATATGCATTTTAAAACGGTAAGGTTGATGGTACGTAACGGATAACAACGAACAATATCTGCTAATGGTTGATTTGTGTATTGTGAGATCTCTCGTTGACCAAAGAGAATAACGAAATAGAACTTATTATTTTTTTTATTTTTATCTTTTTATGGATAATAGAGCCAAACTCGTAATCTTCACACTTTTTCAAGACCAAACAGCCAAGAAAAGGAAAAAAATAAGGCTGTATAAATGGGACCATCTTATTCTTCATATTATTTTTCATTCAATTTCAATATATAAAAAGTTTACTATGCGTTAATTTGTATAATAAGATGTCGTATTAATGTCTTTGCATTATATCCATAGAAAAAATTTAACCTATAGTTTATTCTCTTATTTTTAGATTGGCCATGTTATATTCCTTTCATGTCTTTGTCATTTACATTATCTTCACCCTTATCCATTTCTTTATCTTCAATTTTTGAGGATTCTTATTTTACCTTCATAAACTAAAACGACAAAAAATAATAATACTTTTATCGATACTTTATAAAGAAAAACTTCTAGTACTTTATTTTAAAGTATTCTAAACTTTCAAATGTTTCAATAATCTTTAAAAAAAAGTATTTTTACCATTAATATATATATATAGACAGAAATCGTTAGTAACTCATTCGAGAAAAATGGATATGAAGTAAAAAGTTGCAATATTTTAAACAAAGGTCAAAAATGTAATTATGGCCCGCTAGTAATGCAGGTAAAATAAAATATTATTTGAGTAGGGTTGGGTTATAAGTACTTTTTTTCAGTTGAATGCAGGTTAGTCTTGATTCTCAACATACCCTAAGCTGCAAAATTAAAAGAAAGAACTTTAATAGGAGGCATCAATGATATAATAGTAAGTAAATGTCAGAACCCAAATACAATTATGAGCGAATAATGGGCGAAACAGACAAGAGTTTGAATGCAAGAATTTGACTGTGATCACCGGAGACCTAGTCTACTACATGTCATAGCATTGCCTGACATTGCAGCTCAGTTACAATGGCTTCTAATAATTAAAGGTTTGTGCAGCAGTTGATAGGTAATTTGAATGTTTTTAACAAATTTATAAATTGAATCTCAAGTATTATATGATTTAGTTATCTAAAGTATCTTTATAGTATCACTATAAATAACACATGTATGCTCAAGACCTGATCACTTTTACATTGATAATTAGTATTTTGTCGACTAAATTATATTCAAATTGACGATGTCTCAAGCATCTAGATCGTTAAACGAGCAAATTCTGATATTCAGAACAACATTGTTCACTTTGACAAAGAAACTTATACTGAAATAAGATCATGAAAATGTACCTTTTCCTCCAAATCAGGCCAACGAGATTTGGAGAGACATGAGCTTTTAAACACTTGCCCTACATGACATCAAAAAAACAAGTACAATACATCAGGCTTACGTCATTGAAGTGGCAAAATGCTTTTCAATCCCAAGGCGGCGTTGAGGCAGCTCAATATAATTAACAACAGAAGTGGAGTATCCAATTACTTGGTTGGTTGGGTAAGTAGGATCCAACGACGGAAGGGTGGATCCACACTTAACGTGGCCACTTGAAACAGTAAAACACACTACTTTTTTTTACAAAAAAGATAGCTGGTTGTGCGTCTGCTTAAGCACGCAAGCGACAGTAGTTTCAAGAACATGCCCTTCAAGTATCAGAAAAAGATGAAGTGCGTGTGGTTACCAGAGTTACGAAGTTCAATAATTGTAACTTCATAGGTTGGATTGGTCATTGGAGGACAAATATATAGTAATTTTATTTTTCTCTGTGCAGAATACGAAAATTACAATACAGCATTCCAGTCCAGAAGATTTATTTTCATAGCAACTTGGGGAAGTTGATGTTATAAGTCATACAACTACTCAAAGCAATGATCAAAAAATTACTTGACAGATAATGGATGCTGGAAGCTGATTCTTCCAACAGTTTGAGAGTCCCTGCAAGCACAACCATTATAACAGATTATACTACAAAATTAGTTTTTGAACTTTCAAATCATTTAAAATTTAAAGATCTAAGAAAAGGGTAAAATCACTCACTATGTAACAAGGATGCACTTTCATTTTTTCAACTCTTGTTGTTCAGCACACGGCTGATTACAAGATCAGCAGCTTTGCATCCGGAGGCTATAGATTTTCCAACAGACAAACCATCCCTGTGGTTACCTACAAGGTGCGTAATTCATAAGGTTGAAAATCCACAACTCACAAGAAACTAAAAGTATGCAAGATTCAGAAATGAAATAGTTCATATTACTCGGGGATAGGAAAATTGAATGTAACTAAACAAAAAACAAAAACAAAAACGGATATGAGGATGACAAAAAGTTAAAGGTATAATATGATTTAAGAAAGAAAGTCTGATGATTATATTAACCTTAACTTACAAGCTTATCAGAGAAACCTAGCTAGATTTTCTTAACTAGTAATTATTTAAAATAATATGAAAAAGGATATTCTAAAATTTGAGTCTTCCTTTGCTTCTCTGCTAGAAAACATAATAATAAATAATAACATAAAAACCAAAAAAAAAATTGAATCTTCATATTAGTATTATTCCACCTCATATCAACAGTACCATGCCTTGTGTTAGACATTGCTAATCAAACTAATAATCAAATCCACATAATAGAGGATGCGCTGAAAATAAATTTTAAAAACAAATCACTCTTAAATTTAATTTTCAAGAATAACAGTTATTTAACAACCTCAAATTCTAGTTCTAATTCTAATTCAGAACACTCGAACACAAGAATAATTTCTGCAAATTCTGGATGCCTTGTAGTTACCTGCATAAAAGAAGCCAGGAAGACTTTTTTCCATTGTTTCAATTGCCTTCACAACTGAATCATAGTTACGCCCATATAAGGGAAATGCTTTGCTCCAGTAGAAATGGCTGTCATTGTACGTATAACGTGCCAGAAGAAAGTGTGAACAAACGTGAAAGTTCTTGACATTTATTTCTAATCAAAACTATCAGGAGTGATAAGATGTAAATGGAAGTTTGTGTACTTGACAAAAGTGGGCTCCCCTTCAACTCCCAACAGCTGTCTGAGATCCGATGTAACAATTTGCTTCAGCTCATCCCTGGAAAGCAAGAGAAGGAAAGTTTAGTTGCAACATGCAAGAATAAAACAGAAGTAAAAATAAAACAAAAACAATTTGTTGAACTAGATAATGGCAGCAATATATTTTTTGTTTGTTTGCATAATAATGAAAACCAAGTAGCGCTACTAACGTTGATGACTTTGCAAGCTCCCTGTTTCGACTCCCTCCAATAAAAGTAGTATACAGATACTCATCATTTGATGCACGATTTGGAAACATCATGGAGGAAAAGAGTGTACCTGTAGAGAAGAATTACTCGTCTGTTTGGAGGAACAATGTAAGTTTTCAGGAATCCAAAAGAACAAATAAAAATTACCAAGGGTTCTTAGACCATTTTGTTGCTCCAAGGAAGGTACAAGAACTCCAAATCCCTCCAGTGGTCGCTTAACACTTTCCTTTCTGAAGGTAGTTATCATGACTGACAAAGGCAAGTAAGCCACCTGTAATAAAAATAGTGAAGTCTTCAGCTACTCTTACGAAGTTGCTTTGAGGTTTAAGAAGATCCAGTACTTTATGTACCAAAGGAAGAAAGGGAAAAGTCGTGAAGGGGGCTCAGGTGTTTAGACTCTGGGGGAATGGGAGTGTGATGCAAGTGTGGGGGAGTTCAGGTAGGAAGTACGTAAGGATGATGTCACAACACGCCATCCAACTGTTCCCTGATCTGAACATTCAGAATAGAATTAGGGCAAGAATTTAAGCGTTGGTCGGTTTAGATGTTACATGCATCCATCCAAACTATTGCATCAGAGTAGATACAGAAGCAGAGAAGTGGTTGAAAAGTTCTTTAGGTTTTCTGAAGATATATCTTCTGTGGTTGAAGAGTTCTTTACATTTTCAGAAGATAATATCTTTGATACAACAGAAAAGCATGTCAAAGTTTGATAAGAGCTTCACCACTTCAAACGAAAAGAATTGAAAAGAAAAGAAAAGAAAAGAAAAATTCAACTATAATCTCTTTCTGGTCATAATTTCTATTTGTATGAACATTGCAAACATGCATGCCATATAACAATATCATTATTGCTTTTCCTTTCATAAATCTGCTCATATTACCTCAGGAAGAAAATTTAGCGGAAATGGAATTCCTCCTTTCATAAACTTCATTTCTCTGACATTGCAAACAGGAGCCTGGGATAAGACAAGCGTGTCATTAAATGCCTCAACATGTTATTAATCAGCAGAACAAATACAAACTTAAAAATAAGACACTTCTGAAAATAATAATCAATTGATAATAGTATTTAAATATTTGCCTCTACTCGAGACAAGGCAGGTATAATTGAATTAGAAATTAAACGATAATAATAAAAAATAATTAAAGTTGTCCCCAGAGATGGTCCCTGTCGGGCCAATCAAAATTTTAATATTTTTTTCTAGCAGTGGTATCCAGTTCTAAACTTGAAATGCCCTTATGTAGTCATACAGTATGAGTTTTAACATTCTTTTAGCTCATTTCTCTTCAATTAAGGGAAGCTTACCGCTGTACATTTAGTAAGGTCGTCTAAAGTATGAAGGATTGTGCAAATCAAACAAATTAGAATGTTCAGAAACACATAAAAGCAAACAAAAATCTCCAATGGGCCTAACCGTCATGATTACAGCATCAGCGTCAGCAATTAAATTCTTAGAATTCCGGTCACTAGAATAAGTGAGTGACCAATTTTGTGAGGCGGACTTCCCAGCATTGTAAGATAATGACAAAACTTCTGATCTTAACTTAAGCACATCTTCACCGAGCTCTTTGCTTAGTGTATCAGTGAGCGTCTGCCACAAGATGGATCAATCTAAACATTTAGTTTCAGCCGAGGAGGAGACAACAATAATCCATGTAAAACGAGGCTTATTGGACAACTGTCAAAATACTAGTAGAAAATGAACTCAACAATAGTGAAACTAAATGAACCAAATCCTATAAAAGAGGGGACTTAAAGAAAATGGCACAGAAGATACCTGCATTCCATTCTGAAAGGAAAATGAACCACGAGTAGGTTTCCTTTTTCCTGTAGTACCATTTCTCACTCCACTATTCTCCTTTTTGGTAGACAATTTCGATTGCACTAATCCAGCTAAAATAGAACCAAACCTGAGGAAAAAAGAAAGCTCATCATTAACAAATCAAAACATTTTGTATAACAGGCATTACAATGCCATAAAGCAAAAGACCCAAGTCTAGAAAACTTAGCAGTTTCAGTTCTTTTTACGTTTACAAAGAGTTTATAGATAATGAAACTGCTTGGTGCAGTGCAATAAAGCTTTAACCAAAATGACTTGATTGAAGCTCGATTAGAGAAGTAACAACTTAATGGGTTATTTAGAAACTTATTCTAAGGTTTCTAAAATCGGAACAGTAGTAAAGTAATTTAACGTGAAGTATGTATCAAAATTACCTTTTCTCTATATTCCACAGCTCCGGAAATGAAAGACTCATCTGTTGAACAGAAGTAAAAAAAAGAAGCAGAATTAGTTAAGCTGCAATATGATAATAACAAATATGCCCATGCTTATTAGTTGATTGATGACCAACGTACAGCTTTTCACACACAAAATTGGAAGCTCAACTCAACCCTAAGCATGACTATTGTCAAACATGCAAATAACGTAGAAACCTGTACTTGAGTTTATTGGCTTGCATGATTTAAAAGGCATGTTTGCCTTATAACTAATACAAGAAACAGAAAACCGAAATGTTAGTACTCACAGAAAGAGAGTCGGGATCTCCAGCACTTGTACCAGCAACAATAGGATCAATTAGATAGTCAACAACCTTGAAATTTAGGACAAGTCGAATAAAGAAGGCATTCCATATATATGATAAATATTCTATTTGTGCCATAAATAATACAAAGTATTAGGGTCTGTTGGCAAACTGTTTTATAAGAAAAGTTTTTTAGTTTTGCTTTCGAACTAGTTTCAATAATAGTGATCATGTTAGTGCTATTGTGCACATTGGAATTATTACTCACAAACTTGTGATTTACAAAGAAGAAAACTTCAATTATTTAAAAAATCAGTTCATTCAAGAAAAAACTCTAAAAGAAAATAAGAAAAACAATTTTAAAATATTAGTAATGATAAAACATGTTTGTTTTACTGAAGAAGCCAACTTTCATCGAAAAGAAATGGAATTTGGTGAAAAGAGTGCTCAAACAGATCCTTATTTATCATATGTTCGGTGACCATGTTTTATAAGTAACAAACTTATCATGATAAAAGCAGAAAATTACCTCTTTTCCAAAATGACGCTGAAAGAACCCACCCACACTGTGGATAAAAGCATAAGAAACCAGTAAAGCTAAGATAATTTCCTCAAAAAGTGAGAACAAAAGAAGTGAGAAATTCGGTGAAGTTAGTTTGCAATCTAGAGAAACAAGGTCATAACCTTTCGTCAGTATCATCCTCTGATACTTTTGATGTATTATACTTTTTCCACAAAAATGGCTCCAAAATTATCTGAAACTGCAGATGACAAGTGAATTAGTAATATGAAGGAAATTTTGATAATGATGTGTTTGTGCTGCAATGCAATATTATTTGTACTAGGAATTACAAGAACTCGCAACAGAGAGAACTCTAGGGAATTCAAGTATCCTGGCAATGCTACCCACACCCAATCAAGTACCAATAACACCTTCACCTCCCTCTCACCTGCCACGACTTCAGCATCATCTAACTAACCACCCTAGGACACAATTGTACAACCTATAGAACAAATCCTGTAGAAGTAAGGTCGTAAAACTAGTGTATGCTTAAAAGTTCTAAAGTATTGTCTATAGCTATAGTTGCTTCCTTTAAGCTGCTCCATCGCTCTTCTTCCTTTGTGCATACGTAAACCCTCGGTGGGCTTACCATCACCACCCTCCATGCTTACTTTACAGATCACCTAAACTGCAGCACTAAGTATCGAGACCACCATGGAGAACCAAGTGGAAGAATTTTTTTGATATTACAGGACTAAGTAAAAGAACAAGATCAGGCTAAACATTGCAAAAAGGCTGAGAAACCAACACCTCCAATGAGGTGGTAAATTTAACAACCTTCTGAACCTCCCATGTTCTTTTGAACCCCTCTAAAAATGTTACTATTCTTCTTGATCTCACAAAGCAGGGAAAAAACAACCATGTCAAAAGACTCAAAGTCAAGTGTCCGCACTCTTCTATCAAATATCAAACTTGGGTAAATAGTCATACATTTGTAAAATACAGATTTGTTATAAACGATTGTGACATAAATACTTCATCGAACATGCCTCGATTGTCAGGTAGAAACAAACCTTTGACTTTGTAGATAGAATGTTGCTCTTAATCAGTGCAATGGGATCTGTAGGCACCTAGTCTCGGTCATGAAAACAAAAATAATAACAATAAAGAAGAGAACGACGAATAATGCAAAAAAAAAAAAAAAAAAAAAAAAAAAAAAAAAAAAAAAAAAAAAAAAAAAAAAAAAAAAAAAAAAAAAAAA
>NC_036650.1:8890925-8962865 GCF_002806865.2 Cucurbita pepo subsp. pepo | reverse complement strand
GAAGAAGAAGAAGAAGAAGAACTCATGATATACCTAATTTATTTATTAGAAGCACAAAAGCAAGGACTTACCAGTACTGGCAGACCATTCCTCACTATGTATCGTTTGCTTTGAGAAATTGGCTGGATGAGGGAAAACAATAAATCTAATTAGATACATTCCACTCAATGATTTCCATGCATGTACAAAATGGAAAATTAAATTCTATCATAAAAAAAGAAAGAAATAACTATTACAAATTGTTGTTTCTCTCGAAGTCCAAGATCATCAAATAAGCACTGGACCTCTGGTTCACTTTCAGTCTACATAGACTCAAGAAAATAGTTCAGCTAATTCAAGTGCAGAAAATTTTGAGAAGATAAGCCCTAGTGAAGAAAAATGCTAGTCAAATTATTGTCAAGGAAGCTTGCCATTGTATTGGCTCCTTCATCCCAGATAAGTCCATTGTATGAGACGCTTCTTAGCTTTCCTCCAGCTCTTCCATCCGCTTCAAGCACCGTAACATTGAAGCCATGCGATTTCAATTTGTAGGCTGCAGCGAGCCCACTTAACCATGATACACACAAAATCAAAGTCAGCCTCACTGGAGGATACTGAGTTTACGCAGGACAAAGAAATGATCAAATTACTGAGAAACAATATTATTGAAAAAGAACAAAACAATGGAATCACGTGAGAGCTTTCAGGAATTTTTTGAAGCATTGATATTCCATCTCATTCCAGAACCTCTCTATTCCTAAAATTTCTTTGGTTTATGCGGATTCAGATATGTCATAGCAAAGGATCTAATTGCACAATTCTAAAGGATTTTAGCTTTGTCTTTGAACCTCCTCCTGTGAGCGCTTCAAGCAGCCACTCATCAATGCGTTTTGGTAAGCAAAGAGACAAGTCAAAAGAGATCAAAATAAAGAGCCACCCTTCAACTGTAAAAGGAAAGAACGCTAATGAAGAGATGATCACTCCATCTCGTCCCACAATTCTAAAGGATTTCAGCTTTGACTTTCCGAGTCAACACTTAGGTCCCCGCGGGATAATCCATTGAATGGTTTCTCACAGTCTCCAGTGGTGCATTACTTCTCTCAATTCATGCATCAGTACTCATGTATAGACCGATTTTCTTTTCACCCACAAAAGTACTGGCCAGATGAAAGAAAATTACATTTGAATTTGAAGCCATAACCAAAAACCAGAGCCAGTATTTTAAGTGAAAAATACTGATTTAAAAAAACCAAACAAAGACAAATAGACAACATTATAAACTTCCATCAAACTAAATCTTCATAAACATAA
The DNA here is from genome assembly GCF_002806865.2 of Cucurbita pepo subsp. pepo. Taxonomy (NCBI): domain Eukaryota; kingdom Viridiplantae; phylum Streptophyta; class Magnoliopsida; order Cucurbitales; family Cucurbitaceae; genus Cucurbita; species Cucurbita pepo. The sequence continues at coordinate 8,961,575 of NC_036650.1, read as the reverse complement.
ATGCAATTAAATTATCGAACTATCATTACCCAACTCACAAATTAGTACATAAACTTTATTTCAGTGCCTCATCACTAAGAACACCGCCCCATAAGCAGAAGCTAGAAAAAAGTAGGATATGGGAGATAACAACATACACACCTAACACCAGCGCCAACAACAGCCACCCTTTTTCTGGAGGCTACAAAATCGAAGAAGATGCAAAGAATTAAGCTATATCCAGCAAAATTTAGCTCAAAAAGGAAAGCATGATCTACATAGCTACAGAAACTGCTAACAAAACGTATTTACAAAACTTGTGAAAGATATTTTGAGGAGAAAAGGAAAATTGCTGCAGACTCGTATTGCAAGAAAGTTGCTGATAGTTACATTGTGAGGACTTCATAGTACAATCCAATTACAGAATGACGATAATTACAAAAATGATTAGTCTCTCGTTGATCAATGCAATCAAGTGAGGATGTGCTTAGCGAGAGAGAGAGAGAGAGACTTCGCTGGTCTTGTTTGGCTGGCGAGGCCATGTCTATGTAGCTTGGTTAAGCTGATGCTCTGTCAAAGTTCTTCAGAATCTCCATGTGAAACTTGGGAAACAAAATAAGAGATAAACTGTATAGTACACAGGAAATGCCGCCGGTTTTTCCGAATGGGCCATTGATATTAATGGATTATTGACGTCAATATTAATGGGCCATTGACGCAAAATAAATGGGATGGGCCTTTGACCTCAATATTAATGGAATGGGCCGAAGACGTCAATATTAATGGGCCGCTGTCGTCAATATTAATAGGCCATAGTCGTCAATATTAATGGGCCGTTTGACTTAATATTAATGGGCCGTTGACGTAAGTATCATTGGGATGGGCCGTTGAAGTCAACATTAAAGGGCCGTTCACCTCAATATCGATAGGCCGTTAATGTCATTTTAATGGGCCTTTGACGTCAATATAATTGGGATGGGCCGTTGACGTTAATATTAATGAAATGGGCCGAAGACGCCAAATCAATGGGCCACTGTCGTCAATATTAATAGGCCGTTGTCGTCATTATTAATGGGCCGTTAATCAATATTAATGGGCCGTTGACGTCAATATAATTGGGATGGGCCGTTCACGTAAATATTAATGGAATGGGCCGCATACGTCAATATTAATGGGCCCTTGACCTCAATATCAATGGGCCGTTAATGTCAATTTTAATGGGCCTTCGACGTCAATATAATTGGAATGGGCCGTTGACGTCAATATTAATGGAATGGGCCGAAGACGTCAATATTAATCGGCCATAGACGTCAATGTTAATGGGCCGTTGACAACAATATATATCGGCCGTTGACGTCAAATGGGCCTTTGACTAATTTGGATGGGCCGTTGACATCAATATTAATCGAATGGGCTGAAGACGTCAATATAAATGGGCCGTAAACGTCAATTTTAATGGGCCTTTAACGTCAATATTAATGTAATGGGCCGAAGACGATTACTCGGCCATTGACGTCAATATTAATGGGCCATTGTAAATAATAATGGGCCGTTGATGTCAATTTAAATGGGCCTTGACTAATTGGGATAGGCCGTTGACGTCATTATAAATGGAATGGGCCGAAGTCATTATAAATGGAATGGGCCGAAGACGTCGATATTAATGGGCCGTTGACGTCAATATTAATGGGCCGTTTACGTCAATATTAATGGTCCATTGACGTCAATATTAATGGGCCATATGACTTGGGCTCAGTTCCAAATGTAGCAGCTTATTGGGCCGTAAAATTGGGCTCAGTTCCGAATGTAGCTGATCATTGGGCCGGACATGGCGCTGAGTCCAGAAAATCCAGTTGGGCCGAATGACTTGGGCTCAATATTAATGGACCGTTGACGTCAATATTAATGGGGCCATTGATGTCAATATTAATGGGCCATATGACTTGGGCTCAGTTCCAAAATGTAGCAGCTTGTTGGGCCGGACATAGCGCTGAGTCCAGAAGATGCAGTTGGGCCGTATGACGTGGGCTCAGTTCCGAATGTAGCAGCTTGTTGGGCCGAACATAACGCTGAGTCCATAAGATGTAGTTGGGCCGTTATGACTTGTGCAGTCCCTCCTTCTACCGATCTGGTATTCACCGTTCGGATTCTGACTTTACAAGAAAGAAAGGACTGATCGAGAAGTAGAAGCTTCATCTCAATTTCATCTCTCAAAGATACTCCTCCTGCAGCTGCTACAGCCACCGTTCGACTTCAGCTACGAGCTTCAATTACCCGACCATGGCCACGGTTGAAGTTCTCGTGGCACAAATCCAAGGCTTGTCGAGTACTGCCGGTGATATTTCACGCCTCCACACTCTTCTCAAGCAATCAGAAGAACTACTTCACGCCGACACCGCTCGTTTACCTTCCGCATTGGCTCAACTTGATGCTTCCGAACATTCTTTAGGATATCTTTTCATTCTGTAAGTTTTTCTTCTCTGAATTATTCTATCTGGGTGTTTTAATTAGGGCCCGCCTTCTTTATGTTACACTTATTTTGAGGATTCATTCCTATCAGTGAGAGCTCTTGTGAAACCGTCATTTCTTTTGGTACAAGTTCCAAGGGACGAAGTCCAAGATTGGTGTTCTTTATTGAGGACTCTACGAAGGGACAACACCCATCTTGTATACGACGTCTAACTATTCTAGTTATTTGAAACTGCCTTACTTTGATTTCGAGTGTGTGATTTGAGGCGAAATGTATGCAAAGGAGATTGATTCATACTGTTTTCTTTCAATATTTTGGCAGTGAGGCATGCACATCTGTACCAATTTCACAAGACCAATCCTGTTCAATTATTCTGACTATTTCAAGATTTATCTCTTCTTGCAACCAGGAGCAGATTCGTTTAGCACCTGAAAAATGTAAATCATCGTGCAAATTGACCTTATTCTTAACATATGTGATTACTGCTGTCTGGAATTTTGACATCTATTATCACCATATGGTGATCGTGCAGTCGCCTCTGTTTGCAAGAGGTTCAAAGATCAAGTTATGCTTGAGGCTCCAATTAGAGGGGTAGCTCCACTTCATACTGCCATTAGAAAACTCCAGACCTCTTCAGAACATTTAACCAGTTTACATCCGGATTTTCTTCTTCTCTGCTTATTAGCCAAGTGCTATAAAACTGGCAGATCCATACTGGATAATGATATTCTCGAGGTTGATCAACCAAGAGACCTGTTTCTTTATTGTTATTACGGGTGAGTTGCTTTTCTTCTTCAAACTCTCAACCGTTATATTATATGTTAATTTTTGCAAATGCTATATTTTCTTTCTTAACCCCCAACCCCCCTCATGTATGTTGATTTCCTTCTATTTTCATCGTTAAGAATTTTACAATGCATCGAAAATATGGTAAGTCCTCAAAGGCCTTGTCAATGCTTTCAGCTGGAGTTTGTTTGCTTTTCTAGCAAGAACTATGATGTTAAGAAATTTTATGTTGCATGCGAGTCATATTATGTAGTAAATCTAGATCTTTTTTTTTTTTTTTTTAAGGCTAAATGAGTTAGTATCATTTGTACCCTTTGTTGTATTCTTTCTTTTGTTGTAGACTTGCAGTAGTCTCATGCGGGTTTGATGTAGTTGCACAGTTTATGTGCAACTTGACTAATTTTAGAGGACAACCTTTCGACCTTGCAACATTGGTGTCTTGAAACTTGTAAGATACATAATAGGTGGCACTATAGTTTGACCCCATAACCACAAAGGCTTCTCGGTCTATAGCTTATTCTTTTGACCATTCAGCTATCTAACGGTTTCTGTGTGTGTAGGGAATGTTGAATTCCCCATTTATTTCTTGGATGAGATAAGGAGTATGGTGTTTAGTTTCAAGGGGGAAGGCCTTCAAGATACTAATAAGGAAGACTTGGTCAAGGTTTCTGATGAACTTTACATTAGTGTTTTTAGTGGTGCGACTATGAATAAGACCTACATCTATTTTCTTTTTAAGAAGGACAATACATGATAGTGAAAGACTCAAGACCCATCAGCTTGGTAACTAACTTATATAAAATTAATGCTAAAGTCTAGGCTGATGAGGTAGTGGTCTCCTCACTATTTTCAGTTTCTGGGTTTTTTTTTTTCTTTTTTTCTTTCTTTCTTTCTTTTTTTATTTTTTTTATTTTTTTTTATTTTATTTTGTTTTTTTTGTTTTTTGTTTTTTTGTTTTGTTTTTTTTTTTTCTGTTGGGAGATGGATTCTTGATGAAGCCATTGTTGCTTACGAAGCAATTTAAGATTATATGGAGTTGGACTTGTAGGAAGGAAGGGGCTGTCTTTATGATCCTTATCTGCAACTAACTTCCATCATAGATTCTCTTAGTGGTTAGCAAGCCAAAGGTTAAAAGCTTTGCTACTAAAAGAATTAGGTAGGGTGATCCTCTGTCATTGTTATTGGGAGGCTTTTTTGTTAACCTTTGGTGTGGTGGGGATAAGTCATGTTCCCTCTCCTTTTGTATGCTTCTTTTCACTAATACAAAATTTTATGTTTCTCATATAAAAAAGAAATCCCCAGTCTCTGTGCCTCTTTCTCATGGTGGATGACATTTTTGACAGGATCTAGAGAGATAGATAGGTACTTCGTTGACCAGAGAGGGAGGGGATCTTTTTTAGAGTGTGATGGAGTATTAGGAGGTGAATGGTTGGGCTATTTCAATGCTTACCTTTGTGCCTTTATGTCTTTTTCTTTTTTTTTATTTTGTAATCATCATTTATCTTTTATTTTTAACAACTAGAGTCCGTTTGTCTAATGTTTATTTTGCTTTGATTGGTCCCTTTTGTTTCAGTCATTTACTTTTTGTTTAGCTTGTTACTTGTACCTCCATTCCTTTTTAATGAAGGTTTGGGTTCTCATAAAAAATAGGATAAAATAAGGCTTCTCGAGACTTCATTTATAAAACCATTTAACTGTCTTATAAAAGACATTTATTTAATTGGTAAGCAACAAACCATGTTGAGTCAAGCTCGTTGTAAGTTGTGACAAATCTATCATCTCCTGATTGACATTCTCCTTTTAATAACATGCGATACATAATTTCATTTTATGAGATCATTCATGCGCTGATATTCAATTTTGTCTTTCTTTGTAAATAGGGATTTTCTGATAATATTTTTCTGTGTGTCAGGGGGATGATATGCATAGGACTAAAGCTATTTCACAAAGCGCTTGAGCTTCTTCATAATGTGCACCATCTAATTGGAACTCCTTCCTTATTATTGATTTGCATTTATTTAACATGCTTCTAGATGATCTGACAGCCACTACCCGTATTTTTTTTACAGGTTGTGACTGCTCCAATGCCATCATTGAATGCTATTGCTGTTGAGGCATACAAAAAATATATTTTACTCTCGCTCATTTATAATGGACAAGTATGGGGTTCTTTCTATCTGCTTTAGCATTAACAAATATTCTTATATCCTTTCTTAGTTGCTCTACTGTCTCTGTATATGTCACATTTCTGTTGGTAACTATGAAAATACGAGATGTTCCACCATGACCACAATTAATTATGCACTCAACAAGGGATGTAAATTGTTTGGTCATTGTTAGATTTTGACTAATGGAGCAAATAATCTTTAATATTTGTAATATAGAATTTTAAACATAACAATACTTAGCAGCATAAATGGGCTTAGTTACTTTTAGCTTTTAGTCACTTAGTAACTTTATATGTTCCTGTGATGTAAAGGAGACTAATATGGCTATACATGAATCTGGTGGCAGTTTTCATCCAGTCTCCCAAAGTACACTTCCTCAGTAGCACAGAGAAATTTAAAAAACTTCTGTCAGGTACTATAAATTCAAAGTGAAGACATTCTCTTTGTTCATGGACGGATTAAGTAATTTTTTACGTGAATATCACTTCTTTAATGTTGATTTCAACAAAATGTGAATGTTCCTCATTTTGGATGTGTTGTAATCAATGATCACTTTCGTGTTTAGTTGTCAAATTTATAAGCAAATTTGCTTGAAATTAGAAATTTTCTTCTAGGATGACTGGATAAATATTCCATATGGTAGTTTTCCTTATTCAGTGGTGGGTACCTTGAACGATGCAATTCGCTATTATAATCCTGAAAAAATGACTATCAAGCACTAGATTGATGCTATCTAAATTATATTTAGGTAGAGCACAATCCTGTTCTGATTGATCTTAGCAGCATTTTCTGGAGAACGTATATATATATATATATATATTGCTTTAGAGGGAATGGTTTGGTGCTTGGTCTATTTCGGTATATTTTTGCAATCAAATTTACTGATGAGTTCCAAAATGTCAAAATTTACTGCATGCATACATTTGGGTTGAAAGAAATGTACGACCAGTTCCAGTTGTCATCTGTGTACTTGTATCTCCCTTCCCCCATCTCATTCCTTCCCTCTCTGTGATGTGTTATGCTGTTTTTATTTATTGTCTGTTTCTTCTTTTACAGCCCTACATTGAATTGGCAAATAGTTATGGCACAGGAAATGTTGACGAATTAGACACTGTTTTTCAAACAAACAGGGAGAAATTTGAAAGTGTAAGAATTATCTCACTATGTTATCACTTCAGATGGTCTAGTTACATTACATGGTATGTGCATGCAGTGAAGAGACCTTGGTTAGTTAGATATTGGCTTGTCGATCTATCACCTAAATGCTTCTGTGTTTTTGATGAGTTATGGATTGTGTTATTCCAGGACAACAATCTTGGACTCGTAAAGCAGGCTGTATCTTCTTTGTACAAGCGCAACATTCAGAGATTGACGCAGACGTACTTGACCCTCTCACTTCAAGATATAGCAAATACTGTTAAACTCAACAGTCCTAAGGAAGCTGAAATGCATGTGCTACAAATGGTAACTTCAGAATCGCAGGATTATTCTATTAATCAGCATCCATCTCTAGTAATATCAGTTTTTGGTACAATTTTAGATCCAGGACGGTGAGATTTTTGCAACGATTAATCAGAAGGATGGAATGGTCAGATTTCTAGAGGATTCCGAACAGTACAAATCCTGCAAGATGATTGAGAATATTGACTCGTCGATTCAGAGGTATGATGTTTGGAATTGAATGAGAAAACAAACATTAATAAATATATTGAATGATATCATGATAATGCGTCCTGTTGATTGGAATTTTCTTTTCATAAAAAAAATCATCATATGTTGTAGAGCTTTATAGCAGCATAAGCAGCGCTGGCTGAATTGCCACATACATCACAATTATGACTGAACTGACTTATGATATTGTAATATGTACTCGGTTTAGGTTTGAGCATACTTCATTGTTCTTTTCCCCTCTCTTCCTCTGTTCATCACAGGATAATGACACTTGCTAAGAAATTAACTGCTATGGATGAAAATATATCATCTGATCCTCTGTATCTAGCAAAGGTGAGCATCTCTAAATCAAAGTTTCATTTTGAATTGTAAAGTGCACTAAAAAAATTGTTGTTTTCAGGCTGGAAGAGAGAGGCAGAGATTCGATTACGATGACTTTGATTCTGTTCCTCAAAAATTTAATATGTGACTGGAGCTATGCAAAGTCACTTTGTATCTTTTTCCTTCCGCCCGATTTAGTTCAAAGAGACAAAGCTTGTCAAGGTCATTTGCTCCTTGTGAGTAGTGTGTATGTAATCCCATTCTCTTACCTCAAAAACTAATTTTGTGTTTGCTTTTGTGAAGTCTCTATCCCATGTAATATTCCGCAACATTGGTCAAATCCTGTAACGGTATATTGAACGGGACATGGATAAGGCTTCTTAAAGATCTAGTTTTGTTAGTTTCATTCATGATATTTAAAAAAAAAAAAAAAAAGTGTTAATTTCAAGCAATTTTGGATTTTGAAACTCACCCTGTAACGGTATATTGAACCAACCATTAAATGTATCTACCTACCATCACTTGCTACTTCTAAATGTGAATGTCCCGTTTCTTTTGGCATGTCAAACTTCGGGACACATGTATTATCAGTGAATTTAAACATGTCAACGTGAGAATGCACCTATTGAAGAGAAAATAACATCAATAGAAATTGACGGTAGAGTAAACCTATTGCGACCCTTTCAACATTGAATCATGATTCGTAGAAGATGAGATAAGATGTTTTTTTTTCTTTTTAAGAGCTCCAAGAGTAAATCCTTTATTCCAAGAACAAATGCATATGTTTTTTCTTTTTTAGAGCAAGAACACATGCCCAATGATATGTTTTTTCTTTTTTAGAGCTCTAAGAGTAAATCCTTTATTCCAAGATTGAATCTAAATCGAAAGAAATCAATGCATACACTGACACACAATCTGCCTTATTCGCTACACTGACACACTTATCGAAAGTATACACTGACACACAAACACAATCTGCCTTATTCTGAATCGAAAGTAATGATGACACACAATTTGCCTTATCGAAAGTATACACTGACACACAATCTGCCTTATTCTGAATCGAAAGTAATGAAGGCATACATACATTTACCCACAATCAAATCAAAGATGAGTTACAAAGACACATACATTTACCCACAATCAAATCAAAGATGAGTTACAAAGACACATACAAAGACACATACATTTACCCACAGTCAAATCAAAGATGAGTTACAAAGACTAAAGAAAAGATTGTATCAAATCAAAGATGAGTTACAAAGACTAAAGAAAAGATTATAATCAATGATTTTATGAAGTTATATTTAGAGGGTTTCAAACCACTCTCTTCACTGATTTTCTGAAGACTAAAGAAAAGATTGCATAATCAATGGTTTTCTGAAGTTATATTCAGAGGGTTTCAAACCACTTTCTTCACTGATTTTCTGAAATTATACAGAGGGTTTCAAACCATTTTCTTCAATGTTTTCTGAAATTATACCACTTTGTTTGTTTCAAACCACTCTCAGATGTGAGATTATACCCCTCCTTTGGTTTCAAATCACTCTCATATGTCAGAAAAGGTTTAAAAAATGTGATAAGGTTTCATGAGAGAGTTTCAAACCACTCTCTTTTTCTGCATTTTTGCAGGGTTTCAAACCACCTTACACGCAGGGTTTAAAAAATGTGATAAATTATTTGATAATTGTGAGAGGGTTTCTCTACATGTTTCAAACCACTGATGTGAGAGAGGGTTTTAAAGATGTGATAAATTGTTTGATAATTCAGTGTTTCTCTTTTATGCAGGTTTCAAACCAATTTCAAATATGAGAGAGGGTTTCAAAGATGTGATAAATTGTTTCATAATTATGAGAGGGTTTAAAAAATGTGGGTGAGATCAATCATAAATTGTTTGATAATTATGTGAAATAATTTATCCGCCGTTGATCTAGAGATTATGGCATGAACCTTTTCAAAGGTAATAGATTTTCAATGGATAGGGATCCAGTAAAAACTTCGGAAGGAATGGGCCAGACCAGGTCATGATAAATTGTTTGATAATTCACCAGTAGTTGATCTAATAGATTTTTGGTAGATAGGGATCCCGTAAAAACTTCTTTCGAGAAATGGGCCAGATCAGGTCATTTCTCGAGAACAATAGCTAAGGGTCCTGATACTACCACTTGGATTTGAAACCTTCGTGTCACGATAGTTATCTCATTTCGGTCAAGTCTCCATCATCTTTCTGGCTAAGTGAAATGTATTTCTACGGTAGTTTTTCCATCGTCTCAAAACAAAAACAAAGAGTAAAAATGTCATTAGTACATTCTAAAAAACAATAATAATAATTAAAAAGAAAAATTCTACTCACTTCTAAAATTAAAAAACAACAATAATAATAATAATAATAATCTCCGGTAGTAATCGAACCCTAATATTGTTTTTGGTCGTAGATGTTGTAGGGTGATGGTTTGGGGACGACCCGTCATGTCCACGACTCGAATTTCTTCAATCATGGTTTGGGGACGCAGAATATAATTTGATCTTAGTAAACAATAATAATAATAATAAAAAGAATTACTTTGGTGATTTTTTTTTATCAACCCTAACACAAATTTTTAGCTGTTTTTCCGTTAAGCTTGTATTTACCGAGAAACCCATTTTTTTGACGGGTGTACTAGTTGTTTTTGTTACTTGTTATTCAATATGATAGTTGTTGTTTCATATAAATTTGAATGACTATCTAACGCGCTTCTTTTATTTTATGCACGTAAACTAGGTATCTATAATTTGTAGTTTTATTTTATGCACGTAAACTAGGTATCTATAATTTGTAGTTCTGAATTTTCATTCCGTAGACCTAGATAGTCATTTTTTTACACATGAGACATTTTTTTCAGGATTATAAAACCCCACCACAAGTAAAACTATATATATATGGACAATTTATCCATTTTCTTTTCCACCACTGAATAAGATATATGGACAATTTATCCGATTATTGTAAAAGAAAATAATGATTTCAAGTAAATTTGCTTAGTAATTTGACAACAAAGTCCGTGGGCTGCGCCTGCTCGTGATGGGCCTCCCGTGGGCTGGGCTGCTTAAGCTGGGAGGCCCGTGGATTGGGCTGCTTAAGCTGGGCCGCCCGTGCGTTGCGCAGCTTAAGATGGGCCTCCCGTTTGGTTGGGCTGCTTAAGCTGGGCCGCCCGTGGGTTGGGCTGCTTAAGCTGGGCCTCCCGTTTGGTTGGGCTGCTTAAGCTGGGCCGCCCGTGGGTTGGGCTGCTTAAGCTGGGCCGTTTGGGCAAGGCGGCCGAGTGTCGGGCCACTTCTTCTGTTCTCAAGACCCTTCTTCAAAACCCTTCTTCTCAAGAATGATGAATAGCTTCTTCTGAAGAACGACTCACCTGCTTAACAAGGTTGCTGGCTTTGCTGTTGGTGTCGGCGTGGTATCCTCGGTTGTAAATGCCTCTATGTACACCGTCCGCATGGGTGAACGAGCAGTCATCTTCCATCCATTTGGAGGTCGTACAGACAACACCATCGTAGCTAGTCTTAATCGATTTTGATTCTGTTTTTTAGGAGTTGTGGGAGACATTTCAATTTTCTAAGGATTAGTCTTAATCGACATAAGAACATGACGTAGCTAGTCCATAAAATCAAGAAATGCAAACAAAAACATAAAGGGTTCGGTAACATGATTAAGTTATAGGTTACGGTGACAATGAGAATTTTGTATCGACCTGATGTCTTTGTTGTGGTAGAGATGACGAGAAGATTTTAGTATTCGATTACGGTGAGTTAAATTCAATCAGTTTTTATCCTTAAATAAATTGTTTGCTTCATTGTTTCATTTCTTTGTATTTTTCGTCTCTTCTTGCAATGCATACTCTGAACTTGGGATCTTGATGTTATGTAATTTCATGGAATCATATCGTCTGGTTTTGCCCATACATCAATATTGTAATGCATTCCTAAAGGATGCCGACTTGCCAAGTATCCATATTGATATAATCCATGTAGTTCTTTTGATTGCTGTAGGCTACGCTTTTATTGTTAACATGGGTATATGTACACATGTACACGTATAGTAAAGCACTATGTTTCCATCCTAACAGATAAATATATAAAAACACACAAGTTTAGTGCACATATGACATGTGGATAACAAAAGTGCTCCAAAGAATTGTTGCCTAATATTTTTGACACCGTTAGTATGCTTATCAGATTACCACTTCTAAAATCATTTTTATCATTCTTTAGGATTCAGCCTGACTATTTTGGTGCAGTTTAGTGTACGAGTTTACTTTTTTGATAATCACACTTTAGAGGGAACATTAGCTCTTTGGAGCTTAAGTGCAAGGTGCTAGGAAAACAACATGAGCCTTAATTAGATGAGTTAGACAAAATGTGAAAAGACGAATAATATTATGTTTTAGAGCCTTCATTCATGGAAGTTCAATTCCTATTTTTGTCTTTAAACTTTCATGCCTGTTCTTTTGTCATTTAAACTTTAAACACGCTATCTTAGTCCCTAAACTTTATTATAGTCTCCAAACATTTTTCATCATTTTGGTGAACAAGCAATTTGCTAAAATAATTTTTTACTCGGAATTTAGGGTCTAAAAAGCTTGAAAGTTATGGATCAAAATGGAACTTATAGCTCAAGGACCAAAAGAAATGAAGGCCTTGTTTAAGGCGTTAACATTAGTCAGAGAGTGATTGTCTTTACTACAGTCATCCTAACAGTTCTCTCCCGTGGTTCTTTTACGTCCTAAATGGTTGAAGCTTAGGCAGAAAGGTGCTTAGGGTGCATTGAACTAGCTCACTTCCCCTTGTGGTTGCATAAGTGCACTTTCCGAAACAGGGGATGTTACTGACAAATATTTTGATAACCTGTGATCTAGAGATGTATCCTTGTTAGATTAGTGTGATTATCCATGTAGTCTCACAAGTACCATTTAAATATAGCTGTTGTTGGAATAATTTTGGAGGATTATTTGTTTATTTATTCAAGTAGAAAGAAATGAATCTTCTTCTAGATTCCTTGTCTCATGCTGTACCATGTTTATCTTGTTCATTTTCAGGTGGCTGAAAGGACTCTGTTTTTATGGAACAATAGTCACATCGAGAACCTAATCAAACAGAACCTCAAAGTCATTTTGCCGATTATATTTCCTGCGCTGGAGAGAAATTCAAGAAACCATTGGAACCAGGCCGTACAAAACTTGACACAAAACGTCCGAAAGATCTTCTTGGATGCTGACCCTGAGCTGTTTGAGGAATGTTTGCTCAAATTTCAAGAAGAAGAGACACACGAGAAGGATACGAAATCTAAGCGCGAGGCTAAGTGGAAACGCTTAGAGGAGATAGCTGCTGTGAAATCTGCAAGTAATGAAGCAGTTCTCGTCTCTCCCAAAGTAGCCTTACGAGCACCATCTGGCTAGCTAGCTAACCACAGAACTTCAAATGGGGGTGTTCAGCAGATTTGGTTTTCCAATTGGTATGTGGGCATAAAAGTTTATCTAATCACTCACCTCTCACCATGTGATGAAAGAAGCAGCCGCAGTTAAATTGGTCGTCCCATTATGAACAAATTGGATTGAGGTGCAGTGAGAGAAATTGATATTGGTGCTCATAGCTGAGATTTCTATTTTGCATACATTTTCTGTGTATATGTGATTGGGAGGGGGGGTTGGATTCGGGTTGGAAAATTTCTGTTTTATTGTTGAATGGGTGAAAAGCAAGAACGAAATTCAATTTTTTTCATAATTGTGCTCATCAGTATCTGGACGATGGTCCCTTGTAGTTTACTGCTTCTGTAATTCAAGTTATTGGTTTCTTTTCTTCTGTCCCTTTCTGGGTACCTCTGGATTTCTGTTTGTTTGAGCAAATGATATATACTCTGAGATATTCTAGCAGGAGGTATATACAAGCTCTTATCATCTGCCCTTTTATGGTCTATGTTTATTTTGTCCTAGTTAATTTCGTGTCAATTGGAGTTCAAACATGAACTCTTCATATTGATAACATCAATCAATTATTAATTCAAATATGAATTATTAAGTGAATAAGACACTAATTCTGATTCTTTCGATAATAGATTGAAAATGAATTATGGAAAAAACGATATATTGGTTGTGAACATCGAAGTCCAAAATTTAGCAGGTTAAAAGGTTCAAAGCCCCATCAGCAGCAGCCAGCCAGCTTAATTCGTATCTCTCATTCAACTGAGGGAAAAATTGACATATATTTGTTGTTTTTGGAAGGCAATTAATCTAAAAAACAGGTCTCATCCGGAGATTGATTCCATTCAAGAGTGACTCTAAACGGCAATGGGGATTTTGTAGCTGTCATTTTGGATGGAGAAAGTATGAGTTTGGGTCATCCAATGGTTTTAGCTTGATACCTAAAAGTCTTTGCAGATCATTCAGGCAGCTTTGAATGTGTTGATCAATCTTGTTTATCCTCCACCATCAATCACCAATAAGCCACCTGTGTAAGTCATGCAAGGCTCGCAAGAACTGCAGAACGCATTGTGCCAGATCGAGCTGCTTGCATGACTGGTCAAGGAGATCAAAGAGAAACGCTCTGGGGAATGGGAGTGTGATGCAAGTGAGGGGGAGTTCAGATAATCATTGAAAATTTTCATCTATAACATTTGTTGCCATTGGAGCGTTAACAAACGATTACAAAAGAAAGCTTTAAAAGTACAGTACACCCCTAATTCTTCATGAAGTACACCCCTAATTCTTCATGAAGTACACCCCTAATTCTTCATGAAGTACACCCCTAATTCTTCATGAAGTACACCCCTAATTCTTCATGAAGTACACCCCTAATTCTTCATGAAGTACACCCCTAATTCTTCATGAAGTACACCCCTAATTCTTCATGAAGTACACCCCTAATTCTTCATGAAGTACACCCCTAATTCTTCATGAAGTACACCCCTAATTCTTCATGAAGTACACCCCTAATTCTTCATGAAGTACACCCCTAATTCTTCATGAAGTACACCCCTAATTCTTCATGAAGTACACCCCTAATTCTTCATGAAGTACACCCCTAATTCTTCATGAAGTACACCCCTAATTCTTCATGAAGTACACCCCTAATTCTTCATGAAGTACACCCCTAATTCTTCATGAAGTACACCCCTAATTCTTCATGAAGTACACCCCTAATTCTTCATGAAGTACACCCCTAATTCTTCATGAAGTACACCCCTAATTCTTCATGAAGTACACCCCTAATTCTTCATGAAGTACACCCCTAATTCTTCATGAAGTACACCCCTAATTCTTCATGAAGTACACCCCTAATTCTTCATGAAGTACACCCCTAATTCTTCATGAAGTACACCCCTAATTCTTCATGAAGTACACCCCTAATTCTTCATGAAGTACACCCCTAATTCTTCATGAAGTACACCCCTAATTCTTCATGAAGTACACCCCTAATTCTTCATGAAGTACACCCCTAATTCTTCATGAAGTACACCCCTAATTCTTCATGAAGTACACCCCTAATTCTTCATGAAGTACACCCCTAATTCTTCATGAAGTACACCCCTAATTCTTCATGAAGTACACCCCTAATTCTTCATGAAGTACACCCCTAATTCTTCATGAAGTACACCCCTAATTCTTCATGAAGTACACCCCTAATTCTTCATGAAGTACACCCCTAATTCTTCATGAAGTACACCCCTAATTCTTCATGAAGTACACCCCTAATTCTTCATGAAGTACACCCCTAATTCTTCATGAAGTACACCCCTAATTCTTCATGAAGTACACCCCTAATTCTTCATGAAGTACACCCCTAATTCTTCATGAAGTACACCCCTAATTCTTCATGAAGTACACCCCTAATTCTTCATGAAGTACACCCCTAATTCTTCATGAAGTACACCCCTAATTCTTCATGAAGTACACCCCTAATTCTTCATGAAGTACACCCCTAATTCTTCATGAAGTACACCCCTAATTCTTCATGAAGTACACCCCTAATTCTTCATGAAGTACACCCCTAATTCTTCATGAAGTACACCCCTAATTCTTCATGAAGTACACCCCTAATTCTTCATGAAGTACACCCCTAATTCTTCATGAAGTACACCCCTAATTCTTCATGAAGTACACCCCTAATTCTTCATGAAGTACACCCCTAATTCTTCATGAAGTACACCCCTAATTCTTCATGAAGTACACCCCTAATTCTTCATGAAGTACACCCCTAATTCTTCATGAAGTACACCCCTAATTCTTCATGAAGTACACCCCTAATTCTTCATGAAGTACACCCCTAATTCTTCATGAAGTACACCCCTAATTCTTCATGAAGTACACCCCTAATTCTTCATGAAGTACACCCCTAATTCTTCATGAAGTACACCCCTAATTCTTCATGAAGTACACCCCTAATTCTTCATGAAGTACACCCCTAATTCTTCATGAAGTACACCCCTAATTCTTCATGAAGTACACCCCTAATTCTTCATGAAGTACACCCCTAATTCTTCATGAAGTACACCCCTAATTCTTCATGAAGTACACCCCTAATTCTTCATGAAGTACACCCCTAATTCTTCATGAAGTACACCCCTAATTCTTCATGAAGTACACCNTTCTTCTTGAAGTATACCCCTAATTCTTCTTGAAGTATACCCCTAATTCTTCTTGAAGTATACCCCTAATTCTTCTTCATGAAGTACACCCCTAACTTTTCATGAAGTACACAAGAACATTACAAAAAAACTGATAACAAAAAACCATATAGACCAAAAAAAACAAAAAAATCGTTTAAAAATACACCTCTTACCCCCTAACTTTTCATCGGTTTCATAAACCCAAGCAACCAAGCCAACAGTGTTTTGCTCGTCTGGGCCTTTTTGTCTTTCTGAGCAGAGGACTCAGCTTCTTCCGGGCTCATCTCGGCCTTTTTGGCTTTCCGAGCAGAGATCTCAGCAAGCAAGTGATTTTGCTCCCAAGCATGATAATCTATCCTGTCCAAAAATTGACTACTAAATTTGAATTCTAGGATGGATAAATTTTCTAAAATGACACCTTCCTTTGCTGTTTCTGAAAGGGTTCGAAAGATGTCATGTGAAATACAGGATAAATACAGGATGCTTCGTTTTATAATTCAAACGCAGTTGATTTGGACATTATATTATGAACCTTTTCGGCAATAGAACTCATCATCTAACAACAAAAACAAAAAAAAATGATCGAATAAAAATGATATTGGTGTACCTCTCAAAATAAAAATAATAATAATAAAATTTAGTCACCTCTGTGTAGTAATCGAATCCTCCTAGTTTTCTTGTCATCTCTAGAAGGAGAGAGACATCAGGTCGATAGAGAATTCTTACTGTCACGGTCACCGACTGTAAATTCTGTAAAAAGCATTGGAGCGTGATCGTTTGTGGACGACAAGTCATATCCACAATACGAATTTCATCAATCCAAGGGATTGAGAAGTGCATCCCGACGACAGCCTCCTTGGGCGTTACTCCAAATTTTCTAAAGATTATCCCGGCCTCGCCAGTATTGTAATTTGATCCACCCATAAGTATGGCTGCTTCAGTTATGATGTTGAGTGACCTAACTACAGATAATCAACGCCTAGCAGACATCGACAATTAGCAAGGGAGGGTTTGTAGCAGAAGAATGGTTGGCAAGGGAGGGTTTGGAGCAGAAGAAGCGAGGGTTTGAAGGGAGGGTTTGGAGCAAAGAATGGCAGTGGGAATCGTCAATTGTCAAGGGAGATCGTCGGCAAGGGAGGGTTTGAAGGGAGATCGTCGGCAAGGGAGGGTTTGAAGGGAGCGTTTGGAGCAAAGAATGGCAGTGGGAATCGTGAATTGGCACTTGGTAATTGTGGCACAAGGCTATATATAGGCACTTTCAGAAGCTTGTGGAAGGCTATTTTTATGGGTCTCTTGCTTATACAAATTCCTCAAGTTTTTCCACTGCGAGGGACTCTAATGAATGTGCTTTTTGGTCAAAGCTATTTTTCAACATATAATTTCAACGTTTAGGAATCTAACCTGCTTTACTAACAAAGAAATTTATTTATTTATGATTATTTGAGCTATTACATAAAATTTAATAATAAAAAAATCAAATATTATCGATTTTACTTACTTGGATAATTCCTGAGATCAAAATCTTCCCCTTCAATTCTACCTCCTTCCCTCCCTCTCTGTGATGTGTTATGCTGTTTTTACTTATTGTCTGTTTCTTCTTTTACAGCCCTGCATTGAATTGGCAAAAAGTTACGGCACGGGAAATGTTGACGAACTAGGCACTGTTTTTCAAACAAACAGGGAGAAATTTGAAAGTTAAGAATTATGGATTGTGTGCTATACCAGGACAACAATCTTGGACTCGTGAAGCAGGCTGCAACATTCAGAGATTGACGCTTACGTACTTGACCCTCTCACTTCAAGATATAGCCAATACTGTTAAGCTCAACCGTCCTAAAGGAGCTGAAATGCATGTGCTACAAATGGTAACTTCAGAATCGCAGGATTAATCTATAAATCACCATCCATCTCTAGTAATATCAGTTTTTGGTACAATTTTAGATCCAGGAGGGTGACATTTTTTGCAACGGTTAATCAGAAGGATGGAATGATTCATACTGTTTTCTTTAAATATATTGGCAGTGAGGCATGCTCATCTGAAACAATTTCACAAGACCAATCCAGCTCAATTGTTCCGACTATTTCAAGATTTATCTCTTCTTGCAACCAGGAGCAGATTCTTTTAGCGCCTGAAAAATGTAAAGTTGTCTATGAGTTTTTACTGTCATCCCTGCCCAAGCACTAACATCAGGTCTAACATCAGGTCTAACATCAGGTCTGACATCAGGTCGATGAGGAGTACTTAAAGGAGTACTTACTGTAACCGTAATCACCCGTTGGAGTGAGCATCCCTTCTCGGACGGCCTCTTTAGGCGTTGCACCGCCAACCCGCCTAAACACTATCCCGGTCTTCCTCCATCCCTTGCCTCTGTTCTCAGTGGGTGAAGATGTGAAGACCGCTACTGTGCCGAAAATTGTGTTTGGTTGAAAGGAGTTTGAACTTCCTCTTCTTCTGTTTTATAAAAGGTGTAGTGAGAAACACAAACTGCCTCTTCTTCTTCTGTTCTATAAATAAGTTCTATATAAATTCTAAACAACAAGCTTTTTATATAAACAACTTTTTTATATAAATTCTAAACACTCGATGTGAATTCTAAACACATTCCGTGAAATTAGGCGAGGTTCGTCTTCGCCAATCGAACACAACTGGTGTATAATTCAAGTTTGTTTGCCCACACATATATGCATTGAGTGCATGCTTAATCGACTTGCCATTGCACTAAGTCCAAGTCATTCGATTCATATCTTGCTTCTAGTCAAGGTCTCTAAAATGCATATCTTACTTCTACTCAAGGTCTCTGAAAACGTAGCCCGTAGATTATGATAGATTATGATGACATCCCAAGTTTTATATTTCAATTTAGTTGTAGTAATGATGCGTAACAAAACAACATTTATCTAAATTAAGGGCATGAAAAAACAAAGTTACAAAAGGCCCTCGGACGAAATCAACTTGATTAACCAATCATATTCATTTCTATTGGAGAGGAATATGGGAATATCCGAATCTATAGCTCTATTTGTGGACCAGTTTCCCATTTTCATCGACAAATCCGCCTTCATTTTTCAACCTAGGCTACCACTCACAGCTTCCTATATATTCCTCATTTCAGCCTCATTACCCTACACTGCCATTACTTTCTCTCCGATCTATTTAATTACCCATTCATAAACATGGCCAAGATTAAGATCGGGATTAATGGTATTCGTTTCTTTCTCTCTCTCTTTTTTTTTTTTTTTTTTTTTTTTTTTTTTTTTTTNGTATGTTTTTTCGTTTTCGATCTTGAGTTTTCTGGATCTCCATCTTATGTCTTCTGCATTTTGGTTATGATCAAGGATTTGGAAGGATCGGTCGCCTTGTTGCTAGAGTGGCCCTGCAGAGTGATGATATCGAACTTGTTGCTGTTAATGATCCCTTCATCACCACTGATTACATGGTAAGCTTACGGATTTACTCCTAGATTTGTACGTGTATGTTGTTCTGATCTAGATCCGAAGTAACTCGGTCTTCTGTAGCCAGCCATTTCCGTAACACACGAGTATATAGTTCTTATCTTCTTTAAAGATAGTTTCAGTTTTTGAATCCAAACCTCGTCCTCCGAATTTTAATACTTGTCCAAGGACTGGAGCTTGATTCTTATGTTTCTGTTCTCGTCTATTTGTGTTGGATCTTTATTTGGCTCCCTGTCATTTGCAGACCTACATGTTCAAGTATGATAGTGTACACGGCCAGTGGAAGCACCACGATATCAAGGTCAAGGACAGTAAGACTCTTCTCTTCGGGGAAAAAGCAGTCACCGTTTTTGGTATTAGGTATTTTTATGATCTTTCTTCTTCTACTTCGATTTTTTAGCGATCGGACAGTTAAGCATTTGATTTTTCTAACTATCTGACAATTAAGCATTTTTATTCATTAGGAACCCGGATGAGATCCCATGGGGAGAGGCTGGAGCTGAATATGTGGTTGAATCCACTGGAGTTTTCACTGATAAGGACAAGGCTGCTGCTCATTTGAAGGTTTGTTGAGTATAGTTAATACGCATATTCATGATTATCTATGTTATTTTAATGTTACCTCTAATGTTGGTAGATGTAGACTTACGTACTTTCAAGATTTGATATTATTATTTTCACTAGGAATAGCCCTTTAGCTGGAGTAATTAATACAATACTTAGAATTGTTTTCGGAATAAACCTTCTTTGTAAAATTTCAATGGGTTTTCCTTTTTAATTTACTATCATATTTCAATGGGTTAGCAGTGTATTTGGTTCAAAACCACTGCATGGTGTTAGACTCTTTTATTTTTGAAATGATATAACAATTTTTTTTATTATACATAATACCTTGGTATTTCTGATGTCTTTAAGACATATATTGAGTAGTGAGAATAAATCCTTGTTTAGGTTTATGCTTCTCATCAACAAAGTATATCTGGTTATTTCCACTAACTAGATTCTCGGATAAGTTTTCAGGGTGGTGCAAAGAAGGTTATCATCTCCGCACCAAGCAAGGATGCCCCGATGTTTGTTGTTGGTGTGAATGAGAAGGAGTACAAGGCAGATCTCAACATTGTTTCCAATGCTAGTTGTACTACCAACTGTCTTGCTCCATTGGCGAAGGTAGTTTAATCGTTTTAGACAATTGGCGCTTAATTCATTTTGAAGAAATTATAAATTGACTTTTTCAGAAGTTAACCTTGCTTTATGCATCAGGTTATCAATGATAGATTTGGTATTCTTGAGGGTCTCATGACGACTGTCCATTCCATCACTGGTATGTACTATCCTCCTCCAAACATCCTTACTAAATGTGCAGTAAGTTCTGCAATTGCTTACCGTTTTACTTATGCAGCAACCCAAAAGACTGTTGATGGACCATCAATGAAGGACTGGAGAGGTGGAAGAGCCGCTTCCTTCAACATCATTCCCAGCAGCACTGGTGCAGCTAAGGTAGTTTTTCAGGATTTACGCATGTCCTTGTCATATCCTCTAATCCATTCACTTGTTCTAGTAACAAATTTAGCTTGCTTATACACTGATTCCAAAATTGGATGTTTCATTTATTAAATAATTTGACTAAGATCATTGCTTTTACTCATGCGTAGGCCGTTGGTAAAGTTCTGCCTGCTCTAAATGGAAAGTTGACAGGAATGGCTTTCCGTGTTCCCACTGTTGACGTCTCTGTTGTTGACCTCACTGTTAGGCTTGAAAAGAAGGCCACTTATGAAGATATTAAGGCTGCCATCAAGTAAGAACCAGCGAATGTTGGAATTTCATAATGAACTTGATTCGTACGAATGAGAATTTCTCCTTCATGCTAAGTCGAATTTCTTGTTTGCTTATCAGGGAAGAATCAGAGGGCAAGCTGAAGGGAATTCTTGGGTACACAGAAGATGATGTTGTTTCAACCGACTTTGTTGGTGACAGCAGGTCAGTGGTGTAAACAATGCATTATTCCTTACGGTTATTACATAAGATGTGAATTTCGTATATATCATTTGCTATTGTTACTGTCACAGGTCTAGCATTTTTGATGCCAAGGCTGGCATTGCTTTGAACGACAACTTTGTGAAGCTCGTCACTTGGTATGACAACGAGTGGGGGTACAGGTAGGAAATTATCTGATTCTTGTACGCATTGCTTTTATGGAACGGCGGAATAAGACATTAAATTTGTTTTTTTTTTCTACACCTATGCAGTTCACGTGTGATCGACCTGATTCGTCACATTAGCTCTGTTCAATAAATGCGTTCTCTAAGATTATGAAGGTGGGGAGTGTTTGGATCTGTGGATTTTCTCAACTATTAGGCCCTGAGGTTCAGAGCAGGGATTTTTAATTTTAGCGTGGAGTTTGAATAACCGGAGGATTAGGGATTATGATGAAAATTTTGTTGGAACCTTGTGTTTGTGCCCTCCCAATTTCTTTTTGAGGGACGGATTTGGAATCCTGTTTTTTCCTTTCAAATGATAAGTTGAATTTCAGTTTGTAACTCATTTCAGTTTACAGACTAAAAATTGAAATTTACATAAACCATAAACCGAAAAGTTGAATTTCACTTGTCACATACGTGATGTTCGTAACTTACTTAGATGCTCAAACTAAAAAATACAACTATCAATTTATTTTAAAGTTCTAATTGAGTTATATTTCTTCAATATGATATAAGAAGTATATAAAAGGAGAAAAGGATGCATGTGTATTGGAAGAACAATTTGCTTTCATTGAATATGAAAAGAAAGTTATTCCATTGTTGGAAGTAGAAAGTAGGCACCCAAAAAATGATTCATTATTTGCAAAAACAGCACATACCCGAAGCTGCTGTGTGGAGTGGCGAAGTCATCGGCCATTCTTCCTTCACACTCTTTCTATTGGACTTGGAGCTTCACTTGCATATGATTCTGCTTTACTTTGTTATGATTCGGATATTTTCTAATCTTTTATCGTTGGATTTGACTTGATGTTTCTTGGCGTCTTTCTGTAGCTTCCATTGTTCCCCACCAGTTTGACTACAAGAAGATAGAAAGAAAGAAACATCACTAAATTTCACCATCAATTATTTGAACCCACCAGAAGACAATGGTACCAAAATGGTTATGAAGTGGGTCATTGTTACACTTACATAAGTGTTATGAACCCGATGGTGGGGTAAAATTTTCAATCCGATATGTAAAAGTGTAAAGTGTGGTATATACCATAGAGATCCATTTATGCACACATTTTTGTTTGACACGCCCATGTGAAGCTGCCCTAAAAGCAAAGAAAAAGAGAGGTGAGATGTGGTGGTGCATTATTGGTGTTAAAAGGAAGCTAAGAAGGCAGGTTGATTAACACAAAAAAAGTGAGTGGTTTTAAAGTTAAAAGCTGCTTACTCACATGCCTCTCTCTCTCTCTTTTGCTTTCGCCTTGGCTTTGGCCACCCCCCCATTCCCTTCCCCCATTCCCTTCCCCCAATCAACACCAAATCTTCCTCTTTATTTTCCTCTCTCTCTCACACATACATCTAATCACATCATTTCCTTTAAACTACTAATATTATAATTAATATTAAATAATAAATCCACAGCTATTGTAAAATTCTTTTAGCCCTGTATAAATAAAAAAAAATATCAATTAGAGAGAAAAACAAAATAGAGTTTGAAATTTATAGATCACCTTGTCCTAGTTATGATTTTAAAGACATCTTTTATGCACTCAAACAAAAGAGGTCCTACTTTTATAGTCTCATATTTGATTTTGAGACATCACTGTTTTTTTCTTTCATTAGGTAAAAATTATCTAAAAAAATAAAAACCTTATTATTTCTTAAAATGGTGACTTGAAATGGAATAGTTTAAGTATGTATTATTAAAGTATTAAAACTTTCTCTCGATCTAAAATACAAATAAATATAAATCATTAAGAATAATTTTGCAAACTGGGAAATAGAAAATTTTTAAAAATATTGTCATGAAACCAAGGAAACAACCAAATATGAATCAAATCACAAATATCCACCGTATTCTAACTAAAACTTAGATCAAATTAACAAATAATGCAAGTGTGATGTGAGGGATGAGTTTTTTTTTTTTTTTTTTTTTTTTTTTNTTTAATTTTTAAGAGTTGGCTTTGATTTGCTTTTCCATTATTATTACTCATTACTTCCTTTTCTTTTATTTTATTTTTATTTTCACAAAAAAAATATTAAAAAAAGAAAAAGAAAAAAAGCTTTTCTCATTCTCTCCCCCACTGATTCAGCTTGTTTCTTCCATCATTACATCTACCAACATCGCTACTAATGTCAATGGTACGGTTATGTCTCTTACATTTTTTAAAATAAAACTTATATTTTCTTTACAAATTATTTACAAATTCCATATGTATTATATTTTATGAGAATATTCCTATAATTATGCTTTTACTTTTTATCTTTATTTTCTTTCTATAAATTATTAGGGAGTAAATTGAGTTAATATTTTATATCCGTTAAATTTTTTTAAGATTTATGATGTGTGGCCGTTCATTTTCAATTTAAAATTCAGCGTTATTTTACGACATTGAAACGCCATAAATCTGTTATTGGAGTCCCCAGTATTTGGTTTTGCTTCCATCTCTCTCACCGTTACGACCTTTGTTCACAGCTTTTTTCTTCCAAGGAAAAAAACAAGGCCTGATTCCTTTTTCCTGAATTCAGAGCTTTTTCTGTTCCCAATAATGGCTGCTCCACACCCTTTCTCCCTCTGTCTTCTTCTTTGATTTCCCGCCAAAACTCTCGTCTTCATCCTTTTTCCAACCCTTCCACTGCCCAACAGTTTCGTCTTTCTCCTTCTCAATTCCCTTTTTTGTGCTAATTTAATCGAGGGTCTCTCTCAAAACTCCCATTTTTTTTTTGTTTATATTCAAAAGGGATTTCAATCTGTGGCTTTTTTCTGCCTCTTTCTGCTATTTATTTACTTATTAATGCCTCCGACGTATTTCCCTCTCCGGTGGGAGAGCACCGGCGACCAGTGGTGGTACGCTTCTCCGATCGATTGGGCGGCTGCCAATGGTCATTATGATTTGGTCCGGGAGCTCCTTCGGTTAGACAGCAACCACCTCATCAAACTTACATCTCTCCGCCGGATTCGTCGCCTCGAGACCGTTTGGGACGACGAAGAACAGTATCACGACGTCGCAAAATGCCGCTCTGAGGTCTCTCGAAAACTCTTACTGGAGTCCGAATCGAAGAAGGGGAAAAACTCCCTAATCCGGGCTGGCTACGGCGGGTGGTTGATTTACACCGCCGCTTCCGCAGGCGATTTGGGGTTCGTTCAAGAACTGCTCCAGAGAAACCCTTTACTTGTTTTCGGAGAAGGAGAATATGGGGTCACTGATATCCTCTACGCCGCCGCCCGGAGTAAGAACAATGAAGTATTTCGGATTCTATATGATTTTGCAGTCTCCCCGAGATTCTCGACCGGGAGAGATGGGATTTTGGAGGAGCATATCGGAGAGATTCCAGCCGTTTATAAATGGGAAATGATGAACAGAGGTGTTCATGCCGCCGCCAGAGGAGGTAACTTAAAGATTTTGAAGGACCTTCTTGCGGATTGCTCCGACGTGTTGGCTTGCAGGGATGCCCAAGGATCTACAATTTTACATGCAGCCGCTGGAAGAGGACAAGTCGAGGTAATCTATATTATAATCGCTGTCTTTTTCTTACTTTCTTAATCATTGTTCATGCTAGACCTCCATGGTAATCTGATACATATTGAGAATCTTTATCAAATTATAAGTATAAAATTGCCAGGGATATGTATGTTAAGTTAGAACTGTTAGGAGTGAATGAAAAGAAGGAAGTTGATGTTGTGTCGTAATGCCACAACCTTCAATGCTTTGATACCATTTGTTGTACCCAAATGCCACAACAAAAAAGTTATGATATCCAATTGTTGTAGAGGAAGTAGGAGCAAGATCGATCGCACTCACACACTCACAAATAGAAATTAAGCAAAAAGACACAAAGAATTTACAAAGTGTATCTCACGCTACAAAGTCTCTCTTACAAAATTCTTCCCAACATCAACGGAATTGTTTGGCTACTGTATGTGAGAACTGAAACATTGTTGACTATTGCAGGTGGTTAAATATCTTGTCCAAACATTCCCTATCATCAAATCCATAGATCATCAGGGAAACACAGCCTTGCATATTGCTGCTTGCAGGGGCCAATTGGCTGCAGTTGAGGCTCTTATTGCAGCATCTCCCTCATCCATCTCTCTAAGAAACAAAGCTGGTGAAACTTTTTTGCATAAAGCCATTTCTGGCTTCCAAACTCCTGCTTTTCGTCGACTTGACCGACAAATTGATCTTTTGAAGAATGTGATTTGTGGCAAAGTTCATAACATGGATGCCATTATCAATGCCAGAAACAACGATGGAAGGACTGCTCTTCACATGGCTGCCATTGGGAATGTTCACTCTGATCTCGTACAACTTTTGATGACTGCTCGGTCCATTGACTTGAACGTTCGAGACATGGATAGCATGACGCCGCTTGATTATCTTAAACAAAATACACATTCTGCATCAGCCGACATATTAATAAGGCAGCTGATTTCAGCTGGAGGAATGTTTGGTTGTCATGACTATAAAATGAGAAAGGCCATAGCTTCACGGTTGAAGATGCAGGAAATTGGAAGCAGTCCTGGGACCTGTTTTCGAGTCTCGGACAATGAAATATTGTTGTATACAGGCATTGAGAATGTGTCGGATATCATACCGGATCATGGCAGTGCAGGAATGAGCTCTTCCTCAGTTGAGTTTAGTCCATACGATTCAACAAATGAGAATCCCAACACTTCATCAACTATTAAGAAATCTGGTTCTGTAAACTCTGCAGCACAACGATTGAAAAGTGTCTTCCATTGGCCTCGAATCAAAGACAAGAAGAAAAGTGAGACGTCAAAGAAGCAAATGGATGAGGGCTCCATTGAAGAATCACAGAAGAAATACAGCAGTTCAGATGAAGCTCCACCCCCTTTAAGGCAAAGGTTTTCAAAGCCATTGGCTCTTCCCAACAACAAACGAACACTTTCAGTTAGGAGCAATCAATCCAGCCCGTCTGCTAAGAAGAAGCATGCTACTGGTCTAATGCGCGGAGTGGCTCAAGGCATGCCACACATAGTCATTCCCCATCGATCCCGGTCTAGCTCATTTTCGAAATCATCACTTTCTTCACCGGGGTCAGTAGATAAACTGAAGGGCATTTGTTTTGACAGTGATGGTGCAGGCCCATCTTGTTCAAACCAAGCCATTGACAACCAAACACCGAATCTCAAGAAACAAGGCTCAGTGGATAGGAAGTTGAGGAGCCAGTATTTCTGTTTTGGTGCAGGAAGCCTAATTGGGAAGACCACAGTTAGCAAGCAGCAGCAGAGCCAGAGTTACAAGCTTCCAGTGGTTTCGGTAACGTAGACGAGAACAAGACGGGAGACGAGCGACATCGCTGTCAGGACTTAACGTAGAAGAAGAGGATTAAACTGAGTAGCAAGTGCCAAACTGTCTGATGTATAAGTATAACACAGTGGTTGGATTATATGATTTCAATAGCTAAGAGAGAGAGTCAACTTCAAGTAACTTACTGAAATGGCTTGTAACTTGCTCAATCTTTTCTGAAAGCGACTGATCTCTAGTCGTTTGTGAGTTTGTTTGCCTTTGCAATAGTTGCTTCCATTATTAAACTCATAAAAATGCTTAATAATATAAAGTCGTCAATTATGTAGTGATGAAATCTTGCTCCATACATAGGAGTGGGACCCTGGCGATAGTTGACTGGCTTGTAATCACATCCGTCAAGGAATGTAAAATGGTGGCACTCCCCTTTCCACAACGTGACGCCCACGGTGGGAGCTGGCGTGCTCATCCTCCCGTCCGCCATGGCTTCACTGGTGTGGGGCCTGGCGTGACGAGGCTGGTAGTGTCGTGAGTGGTGGCACTGTACACGCTTTGGCATACACAGGCCACAACGTGGTGCTGGAGATTCAGACCACAATCCCTTCCATTCCCGATAGGCCATCCAAAAGGCCCCATGTGGAGAGGTGTCATTGGTGCCTACTTTGTCGTCGCCCTCATCGGCTACTGGATGTTCAGTTACTCTGTCAAAGACAACATTCTTCTCTAGTCTCCCTCGAGAAAGCCTGTGGCTCATTGCGGCCGCCAAACATGTTCATCCTCGTCCATGTCATTGCCACTTACCCATGGACAAATTATTATCATTAAGATCACCATAATATATTAGTATTTATATAACATGCTTTTTAATAGTAAATTAGGTATATCATTGTTCTTTAATATTAATTTAGGAGACGATTGAGGAGAAGAAATTTATTGAAAGAGATAAGAGAAAAGTATTGCATATAAAGTGTTCATTTGAAATAAAAGGAAGAAGGAAATGTAAAGTGATGCTCTTCTTTTGCGATCGGGCCCAATAAATGGAATTATTCATGAACTCAACGTGTCCCTCTTGTTACAGTAACTTACAACATTAGATTAACTTTTATGAAAATATTTCTTCTGATACCGTGATATATTATGTATATATATATATATATTATTGGGAACGTGTATTAAAAATTTGATAATTTGATTTAAATTTAAAAGAAATATAGTTAATTCGATTTGAGATTGATATTTGGGTTAATTAATTTGATGTCTAAATGGTTAATTGGCTGAGGGTTGAAAAGATGGATTTAGGGAAGGAATAAAGTGGGAAGGATTGAATAGCAATAAGCGGCACATGGGTGTGCGTGAAGGACCAATCCCATCGCTCCATTTTTTGTCCAACCCCCCCCCCCAAACNTCGCTCCATTTTTTGTCCAACCCCCCCCCCCAAACTCCTCCTAAATCTTTTCCTAGATCCTCCCCCAAATCCCACCCTCCACGCGTCCCCATCTCCCAACTCCCACTCCACGCGCGTCTCACCGTACGCGCTCCACACCCTCAAATATCTCATCTCCCGTATCTCACACGCGCGGAGGAGTGCGATCGGCTACGAATTCTGTCTAATACCGAACAACCACGTGTTGGCTCTCTGGAACCTACCAACTAAAAATAAATATATAAAAAAAAAGGGAGCTTCCCACTTCACGCTTCACGGAACATTACGCTTCCCCCAAGGCCAGCCACGTGTGCCCTACCTTTCGGCAGTGCTTGACACTCCCTCAATTCCTATTGGTTCTCGGTGGTCCCCACTTCCCCAAACAGAACCCAATTTGCTACCAGATTTGCATCTTTCTCCTGCTGGGTCCCACCTCTATAAGAAAACATATTCAACCAATTAACGTCGCGTCACTGTTTCTGTTTCGTAGCCATACAGCCACGTGTCCTTTTTTCTTTTTTCCCTTGAATTCTCTCACCCTTACTACTGTGCTTTCTTTTGCTTTTCTCTGGTTTTTCTCCTTCCATCTCTATTATCATCATCAACAACATGGCTCTCTCTGTCACACTCCAAAACGCGATGCCTTAACTCCGCTTATTTTTTCTTTCTTCTTTTGTTTTTGTTTCTTCGTTATGGATGGTGGTGGAGCAGCGGCGCGCCCCATGCTTGGATCTTGTGGTAAGACGATTATCCATCCGATAATGATGAGATTCCGCCCGATTGCGCCTAAGCCTGTCGTCGGACCCTCTGTTTCCCTTGGTACATCGTCAGTAGACAGCAAGAACTCCTCGATTTCCAAACCACGGACGAAGAGGAAGTACGTTAGGGTTAGGAGATATAATAGGAAGAAGAAAACTACGAGGAACACCACCGGCAGTACCGACGGTAACAAAAACGGCGAGTTCGTGGATCGGACGACGACGACGACGACGACACTGAAACTGCTACCGGAGCGACATATAGAGTTGGTTGGCGGTGGCGGCAGATCTGAGTGGTCGGAGAAGAAAAGGGAAGTTGAGAGGATGGAAAACGACGTAGTATTGGTATCAGATCCGAAACGTGGAGCGTTGGAGTTGTGGGTAACGGTGGAATGCGTGAGGGAGGCATGCATGGATCTGGAAGTGGAGGAGGGAGAGATAGGGTGCACGGACGAGGAGAGGATAAAGAATCTAGAAGAGGACACGTGTCCGGGGTTCATATCGAACGGGATGAATAGAGTGGAGTGGTTGAACAAGGCATTCAAGAGGATGGTAAGGCAAAAAAGGGAAAGGGAAAGGCAAGAGGAAACGAGAAGCGGGAGTGAGTCAGGAGGAGCAGCAGAAGTAGCGGTGTGGTTGATATCAAACCCAAAACTGGGTATGACCAGCCCAGTGTTTAGCTGCCAAATAAAGCTGCAGTTCAAAAGAGACACCGAAATGGAGAAGGACTCCAAAGTGGTGCCCTGTGACGCCTGGAGATTGGACCGCGGTGGATTTGCATGGAAACTAGACGTCAAAGCCGCCCTCACTTTGGCTCCTTTTCTTCCAGAGGATTTTTATTGAAATTTGAGGTAACCATTTCTAAGTCCCCTAAACTCTTACCCAATCAAACCCTAAACCCACCTTTTTTGATTTGTTTTGTTTTGTTTTGTTTTGTTTTCTTTTCTTTTCTTTTGCTTACCAAACTAAAACTCCTCCTAATCAATGCCTTCCCTCTCCAACCCCATGATAGGGACATTGTGTTTAAACATTTTGAAAATTGTGAATTATAATAATAAACTTAAAAAGCATCAAATAAAGCTGTTAAAAGTAGAATTTAAGGAACCAAATACTGGAATAGTAGGTATATATCCATATCCTTCAATAATAATAACAATAATATCATTGTTTAATTAAGAATCTCATTTCTTAGTTATGTGTTTGACTGTATCAGCTAGCTTGAAGGATGGGAGTTGGCACTCTAAATAGGTAATAAAATATGCAATAAAGAAGGCAGTAGCGAGAGCATTATGGGTCACCAAGCAACCAACCACAAACTTGGATGGAATCATCACTCATTAATGCAACCAACCAAACCAACAAACAAACAAACAAAAAAAGTACATAAACTGTAACATCTTTAAATCTCCAACTCTGCAACATCGCCACATTTCCTGTTTCTGTGTATACCATAATATCGTTTTTACATTTTTCTTTCCCAACTCAAATTTATGACTCTATTTTGATCCTAAAACGACTTCAATTTTTTCTTTAAGCTCAATGTTCAATCCATTTTCATCCACTTCTGGAGGTCCCGACTCTGAGCCATGCATGTCTTATGAACCAAGATGATACATACATACATATATGTATGTACGTATGTATGTATGTACCGTTAATGTGGATTTTTAGCTTTGTTTTCTTGTCACGTTCTTGTCTCCATCATCATTTTCTAGTAATAATGTGATTAATATTGCCTTTCAAGTTGGCGCTTCTAAAGAACTTCGGGGCATATTTTTTTTATAACTATTTATTTTGTCTTTCAATAAAAAAAAGAATTATTTTAGTTATTATTTTTCTATTAAAAATTGCTACATTGTCAATTTATACTCAAGAAAATATTAGAATATTAATAATTACGTACAAGTGATTCTTAATTAGATAATTAACTTTAAATGATAATATTAATGAATATTCTCCACCGGAATTACCGGTACGTAGAATACAATGGTAATTATAATTATATAAAAAGTTTTTAAAAGAAAATATACTTTTTGAAAAGTTAGTGGACGATGCATCTCAGGTTAATTACTTTTTATACATATTTTAATTATGTAAATTATATTGAAATGTAAGGTGACTTAAATTGAATCTAAACAGATTAACTTAGATCGAGTAGTTTCAAATTATTATTTTTTATTAATTGAATAAAAAAAATATTTATTTATTTTTCATTCAACCAATTTATTTAAAACAAGTCTGACAACTTTTACAAGACTTTTTAAGGTAATAAAATTCTCAAATATTCTATTGGGTCCATCATCTTAGAATAAATTTATAATCCAAAACACAATAAGGTTGGATGAATATAATTCCTTCATCTAGCATACCCCACGACAGCAAGGTCTTTTGATTTTTTTCATCACCTCATTGAGTTCTTCTCTTAACATATATTCTTCCTGTTCAATCTACATAGCTACAAAATTCAGGTATCTGCAGTTTCATCAATCACAGCCATATACAATCCTAACCTCTAATGAACGTTTCTAGAATAGAATCATTTGTTCCCCTTGGTTGTATTCACACCCATATAAATGGATCTTTTACACAAAACTTCGCCATGCCATTGCAGTTCAAACTTCATCTCTTACTGCCATGCCCGTCCAATGCAAGGTAACATTTGCTAAGAATGGCCGAGTCCTTACTAAACTCCATCCAAGATGCTATCTACTGCGTCGAAAATTCGAGCAGATAATTTCTTATCAGCAACACTAATTATAGTCCTTGATTCTTGGATTTCTATCACAGCCTCAGTTGGACCGTGTATGCGTATTACACCAACGTTGCTCGACTCGGCATCGGATTGCTGCAGAGATCCCTCAATACCCATTTTTGATAACACATTCAGAAGCTTTTTCAGATCTGGCTGACCCCAGTGTATTAGTGCCCTCTGATCTGTGGCTACGTGCGCATTTTCAGCTAACAACTTGAATTTCCCACAGTTTAATGAGAGCTCTCCTTTCAACCTTGCGATGTCTATATTTCCTTGCTGCAACTTCCGCCAACAGAAACTCATAGCCAAGTCCGGGGCAATCTCTAATTCTAAACTGTCTTTCAAGTTTGGTACACGTAAGGTTTCGCCTTCAGAGTACGAAAAGACGGTGAATGATTCTGTATTTGTATTGATCAGCCGGCTCAAATTCTCAGGAAGCTGCATCAAGTAAAACACAGGGGGACGCAAATGTAGGTCCAGAAAATATATAAACTCAAAAAGAATAATGGGAGATAATGAGTAAATGACAATACTACCATAACAACTTTTGGCTGCAAGACCTTCAGCAACGGTCGTACCTTGTCCAACCTTCAAATAGGATATACAAGCACACAAAATAAGCAAACTAACCAATATAACTCAAGAATTCCACAAGTTCAAAACCTTGAAGAAAAACCAAGAGAAGATATTAGTTTTGGTCTCACTTCATGCCAAGTCCTATTAGAAGGTCTCAACCCTACTGGAATCCCACAAACAATTGTTTGAGAGCTCCAAGTCTTTTTAGTCTATTTTACACAAGTGAACTTTAATCTTATCTTCAGGCAGAAATATTGATTTTAGAAGATGGTATCAGATTTCTTTTACTGAGGAGGCGCGGGGGGAGGGGGAAAGTTCGAAGTGGGAGACCAAGCATATTGAAGCAAAAACAGCAATCCCATCTGTATGTGCACAAGAATAATGGATAGGAGAGAAAACGAGGAGAAACATGAACCATACTTTATACCAGATAGGAATGCACATTGAAGGACCTTCATACTCATTGGCCTAAACGGCAAGAGAGCAAGCTCAGCATCAAGTCCCTTCTGCATATTATATGTTCCTATTAACATCAAAGCCACTGAAGATATGTACTCTTGGAAAGTAAAAAGAAATATTAAGTGACTATAAGCACCTCTAGAACAAGTAACGAGCTGGGATCCCCACACCAACGTCGAAGCAAATGGACCACCGGACCAAGTCGTAAGCTCCAGTGAGGACAAAATACAACACATGGTTCTTGCCAGTTTATTCTACACAGAGTCAAATTCTCAAAGTTGATCATGGTTCAAAACCAAAATATTTCGTACAAGTTCGTGTCTAAGTTGTTAACAATTATTTAATAAACATAACTTTTTTGTACAAGGTTTACAAATAGTTATTCACTCCACAGAATAAACCAGTTCATATCCGACCACCTTGGATCTCTAATTCTGAAAACTGGTAGGATAAGAAAAGACTTCATAGGCACATAATAGATGGTCCAACATTCCCAAGTATTCATCTTAAATACTTCGGTTTTTAAAAAATCTAAACGAAAATTGAAAAAATTGAAAAGTTGAAAGAACATGTGATTTGCACCAAATTTATAGATTGCTGTGCTTGTGTATGTAGGTGAGAAGAAAGCTTAGACTAAATCATACAATAAGTTGGGTGAATGAACTGCAGGAAAGACGTGAAGTCTTTTCTCTTTAAGGAGATCGACAAATGCAAACATTGGCTCTCCAGAAAATAACTGCAACACCAACCAATTGTGTGAGAGCAATATTATATCGATCAAGTTCAACTAAACGCTTTATATCGATCTAATTCGACTAAATGCTCCAAGTAGATTGAAACCACTAAACAAACAAATTCAAACCTTTTGTTGTCTTTGCTTGGATAACCATTCTGGTATAACATTGGCAAATGCCAACAACTCCTCAGCTACAGAAGAAATCAAATATATAGGAACCTACACAATTTAATTGCATATTGGGTATAAAGAAAGCAACCAACAAATATATAAACTAAGCTTCATACTCTGATGATATATGCCCCCATTGTCCTCTAAGTTCTCACATGTCAATTACTCAAAGTTTGCCCAATCAGCTAGCATAGGATATCAGCTATTGATGGGTTTCTAAAAGAATAACAAGATAGGTGGGACTACTTAATTTCTTCAGAAAGAGTTTACTAACCTTCAGATTTGAATAATCTAGTGAAGCTGATATCTGCTCTAGAAGTTGCAGGGTTACACCAAGTCGATTGATAGGAATAAGGACTGAACCTCCAGATTCAACAGACTGGACAGCACATGAACAGATAAAAGACAGTCTTTCTGATTCCCCCACGCTCTCAGCAGGATCACTCAATAAATTTGCCAGAGTTTCCTCATTACTACTAATAAGTACAACACAAAAATATATCCTCAGGGAAATATTTGATGAATTATTCAAAAAAGTGGGGAAAAAAATATTGATGTCTAGGAAGACTAGATTTGTAGTGCAAGATACAATTTCAAAGTTGGAGCATAAGATACCTGAGCGCCGTTAAGTTGTCTGTAAGTGGGCCACTTGTATCGTTCAATATGTCATTCATAGATTCCACAGATGAGAAATCAGAATAAATAATTGTCTCCTCCTGAAGGGCAAGGTAATCAAAATTCATTGCATTGGAGGAAGAAAAGATGGAACTTGAAATATATGCAATGTTTCTCTTTGGGCCATTAATGGTCCAGTTACAAGCGCCAATTTCAAGACCAGAGCTGAGTGCCTTTATAACTAGTGCACCGTTATAGCACGCTTCTTCCCCATATCTAACAGTTTCAACCTTCTTCATGCAATCCTTAACGTCAGCTGCACTGAGAAAAAGTTCATTTATTACATACAAGCACTTTTATGAACAATGAGTGAGAGCACAAATGCATTGATACTAGCTGTTTTGAAACATTGCAACTTCCTTACTTCAGTGTCTTTGGTAATTAACTTCTGAAATACGTTGGAAAGCAACATACATATGATCAAAACCCAAGTTGAGAGAGAGGAGAAAACACAAGTTTCATAAGACCAAAACTATAGTTAGGAAAGCAAAAGAAAACAATATCCAAGGCATCTTCATTCCATTACATGCCATTGGTGCTTACACAACTCTGAAACGACTCCCACAAATATTCCCACAGCAGAAGCAACGAGAGGAAAACAATACTCGATTAACAAGAGAGAAACCAAAACCTAATGGTTAGCAAGAGAGAAAGAGAGCAGTAATTTACATCATGTAAAGAGAAACGAACAAAACGTTCAAAAATTTCCAAAAATTAATTCCAATTGAAAGAAATCAGTCAAGCTAAATAACTAATTTACCTGTACATGGGCATCCAACCGCCAAGATCTGCTTCATCCTGCCCAAATGCCACTTCTTTTAGCGCATGATGAAGCAGCTCTAGCTCTTCCTGCCTCATCCACTGCGGGGTGGCATCATCTTCAGATCCATAAAACTGTTTGAATTCCATATGCATTGCAACAAGGTCATCCATCATCATTTTTCCAAGTCTTGCTGTTGCTTCCGTCGCATATATCTACGGCAAGCCAATGAAAAATCAAGTTTTCTCCGTAACTGTGAAACTTATAGTGACCTAATTTACACAGCATCAAGTGCAAATAAAATGCTATCATCTACCTTTGCAGAGAAATCCTTCTCTCGGGTCAAAAAGGGAAGTCCTAACATGCCCATTGGACTAGAAATCAAAACAATATCAGTGAAAGAGGGGTTCCAGAGGCGCAAGTTGTTAATGATTTTGTACCAAGGCTCTGCTTTTATCAAAGAACCCACATCAAGTGGGTTTTCAATTTTTTCCTCAGATACATTTTCGAAATTGAAAGAACCATTGCCCGGATGAGTTGATAATTCTTCGTCTGAAATAACATAAAAATCAAGAGGAACAGGGGAGAAGATAGGGAGAGCTGAAAAGTCCATAGGGCAGTCAAATTGGATTCGAAACCCACACACCTCGAGCATATGACATGGTGGGAAATAGAAACATCCACCTCTGCTTAAACAAGTCTGAAACGGAAAAATAATAGAAATAAAAAAACTAGACGAAGTTTGTTTACTTTCCATGAATTCACATGTATGAAAGCTCTGAACTAATATCGCAGATATTGAGAAGCAACTTACAAATTCCATGACAATGAAGAGAAGTCAAACTGTCGTCGATGCACTCACAGTTCAGTCGCTAGGCAGTTCACCGTCGTCACCTCTCGGAGGAGTCGCTTCTCGCTTGATGAAGGGTTTTAGTTTTGAGAAGAATATTTGGGAGAAATTATTTAAATGTCGTCCTATTTTTACAATTTCCCGCTCTCTCTCCCTTTTTCTTCCTATTTCTACCAAAAAAACAATCTTTCTGTCTTCTCGGAGCCGTGGTCGGGTAGGTAATGGAAGCTCGTAGCAGAAGTCGAACAGTGGCTGTAGCAGCTGCAGGAGGAGTATCTTTGAGAGAAGAAATTGAGATGAAGCTTCTACTTCTCGATCAGTCCTTTCTTTCTTGTAAAGTCAGAATCCGAACGGTGAATACCAGATCGGTAGAAGAAGGGACTACGGCCCAACTACATCTTCTGGACTCAGCGTTATGTTCGGCCCAACAAGCTGCTACATTTGGAACTGAGCCCAAGTCATATGGCCCATTAATATTGACGTCAATGGACCATTAATATTGACGTAAACGGCCCATTAATATTGACGTCAACGGCCCATTAATATTGACGTCTTCGGCCCATTCCATTATATTAACGTCAACGGCCCATCCCAATTGTTTTGTTCTTTTTCAATAATATTGAGTAATTTGATCATTTCTTTGTCCTGCGTAAACTCAGTATCCTCCAGTGAGGCTGACTTTGATTTTGTGTGTATCATGGTTAAGTGGGCTCGCTGCAGCCTACAAATTGAAATCGCATGGCTTCAATGTTACGGTGCTTGAAGCGGATGGAAGAGCTGGAGGAAAGCTAAGAAGCGTCTCATACAATGGACTTATCTGGGATGAAGGAGC
Source organism: Cucurbita pepo subsp. pepo (assembly GCF_002806865.2). Taxonomy (NCBI): domain Eukaryota; kingdom Viridiplantae; phylum Streptophyta; class Magnoliopsida; order Cucurbitales; family Cucurbitaceae; genus Cucurbita; species Cucurbita pepo. The sequence goes on along the minus strand of NC_036650.1, from coordinate 8,924,641 downwards.
CAATACAATGGCAAGCTTCCTTGACAATAATTTGACTAGCATTTTTCTTCACTAGGGCTTATCTTCAATTTTTTGAACTATCTCAAAATTTTCTGCACTTGAATTAGCTGAACTATTTTCTTGAGTCTATGTAGACTGAAAGTGAACCAGAGGTCCAGTGCTTATTTGATGATCTTGGACTTCGAGAGAAACAACAATTTGTAATAGTTACTTCTTTCTTTTCTTATGATAGAATTTAGTTTTCCATCTTGTACATGCATGGAAATCATTGACTGGAATTTATCTAATTAAATTTATTGTTTTCCCTCGTCCTGCCAATTTCTCAAAGCAAACGATACATAGTGAGGAATGGTCTGCCAATTTCTCAAAGCAAACGATACATAGTGAGGAATGGTCTGCCAATTTCTCAAAGCAAACGATACATAGTGAGGAATGGTCTGCCAATTTCTCAAAGCAAACGATACATAGTGAGGAATGGTCTGCCAATTTCTCAAAGCAAACGATACATAGTGAGGAATGGTCTGCCAATTTCTCAAAGCAAACGATACATAGTGAGGAATGGTCTGCCAATTTCTCAAAGCAAACGATACATAGTGAGGAATGGTCTGCCAATTTCTCAAAGCAAACGATACATAGTGAGGAATGGTCTGCCAATTTCTCAAAGCAAACGATACATAGTGAGGAATGGTCTGCCAATTTCTCAAAGCAAACGATACATAGTGAGGAATGGTCTGCCAATTTCTCAAAGCAAACGATACATAGTGAGGAATGGTCTGCCAATTTCTCAAAGCAAACGATACATAGTGAGGAATGGTCTGCCAATTTCTCAAAGCAAACGATACATAGTGAGGAATGGTCTGCCAATTTCTCAAAGCAAACGATACATAGTGAGGAATGGTCTGCCAATTTCTCAAAGCAAACGATACATAGTGAGGAATGGTCTGCCAATTTCTCAAAGCAAACGATACATAGTGAGGAATGGTCTGCCAATTTCTCAAAGCAAACGATACATAGTGAGGAATGGTCTGCCAATTTCTCAAAGCAAACGATACATAGTGAGGAATGGTCTGCCAATTTCTCAAAGCAAACGATACATAGTGAGGAATGGTCTGCCAATTTCTCAAAGCAAACGATACATAGTGAGGAATGGTCTGCCAATTTCTCAAAGCAAACGATACATAGTGAGGAATGGTCTGCCAATTTCTCAAAGCAAACGATACATAGTGAGGAATGGTCTGCCAATTTCTCAAAGCAAACGATACATAGTGAGGAATGGTCTGCCAATTTCTCAAAGCAAACGATACATAGTGAGAAATGGTCTGCCAATTTCTCCTAGCTGCTACTGTTTGGGATGAGGCCTTTAAGGTTGCTGTTAGTAAGTTTGCATCAAAGCATCAAAAGAAGATTTTTGAGGTCGCTCCTAGTAAGAATAATAAAGCATCCTCAGCATCAGGTGAGGCCAAGCATCAAAACATGCCCAAGTTTGAAGATGTATAATATCCTGTGATTTAGAAGAACTAGTTTGATGGATAGCTTATGCATATCAATGGCATTCTGAACTTTATTTTACTTTTTTTTTTTATTATTTTTTATCTGGGTTTTTGTTTTTGGGTTCATTTTTAATTTGAGTTTTTGTTTTCTTAAGAATTTTGACTTCTATTCTTTTTTGTTTTTTCTTCTATTTTGACCCAATAAAATATGAGTTGTGAAACATGAAACCAAAAACTTTAGAGCTGAACCCAAGTGCCAAAATTAAAAATGTGTCTAAATTGATTCTGTTTTTTAGGAGTTGTGGGAGACATATCAATTTTCTAAGGATTAGTCTTAATCGACATAAGAACATGACATAGCTAGTCCATAAAATCAAGAAATGCAAACAAAAACATAAAGGATTCGATAACATGATGAAGTTGTAGGTTACGGTGACGATGAGGATTTTGTATCGAAGAAATTCGAGTCGTGGACATGACGGGTCATCCTCAGACCATCACATTGCAATGTGCTTCCTACAGCACCTTCAGTCAGTCACGGTGACGGTATCAACCTGATGTGACTGCCCTGGTAGAAATGAGAAAAAAAATTAGGATTTGATTAATTACACCGAGGTTAGTAATTCTTTTTATTGTTGTTAGGTGTTAGTATGTTCAGATGATGAAATCAATAACCTTTGAAAAGGTTCATTCCGTAATCTCTGGATCAACTTCCGGTGAATTATAAAAAGAATCTCATTTTTTAAACCCTCTAAAAATGGCAAAAGAAAAGAGTATCATTTTAGAAAATTTTTTCATAGTTAAATTTGAATTTAATACTCTTTATTCTAACAGAAGAGTATCATATTCAATTGCATGAGACTATCTGCCTTGTGTAAAAGTCAAAGAGGCAGACGAAATAATAAAGGCGATAATAAAGGCCGACTATCATGTTCAATTGCATGAGACTTCCTGTGGAAAACCCAAAGAGGCAGACAAAATAATAAACGCCGACGAAACAACATGTGCATTTGTTGGCTTGGGTTTATGAAACCCATGAAAAATTAGGTGTTTTTTTTTTTTTTTTTTTTNGATTTTTTGTATCGAACTCAGGTGATTTTTTTTGTATGAACCCTAACCCATTTTTAGCTGTTTTTCCTGTCATTGGTTAAGCTTGGGTCTGTGTCTGGGTGCTGTTGTTGTTCGCGTCGTTCAATCGAACAACAACAGCTTTAAAACACCCATACATCCCGTAAAAAAAAAATGGGTTTCTTCGTAGACCCAAGCTTAACAAAGACAGGAAAAAACGGCTAAAAATGGGTTAGGGTTGATAAAAAAAAATCACTTTATACAAAAAAATCACTCATAAATGGGTTGATACAAAAAAAACACCCCTAGATGGGTTATACAAAAGATCACAGCCATACAAAAAAACACCCCTATACAAAAAATCACCGCCATACAAAAAACACCCCTATACAAAATATCACCGCCATACAAAAAACACCCATAATTTTTCATGGGTTTCATCAACCCAAGCCACCAAGCCGCGCAGGTTGTTTCGTCCGTCTTTATTATTTCGTCTGCCTCTTTGGCTTTTCCACCGTAGGCAGAAGTCTCATGCAACATAAGTCTCATGCAACATGAGACTCTGCCTCGTTGGCTTTTCCACAGGAGGCAAGGCAGAAGTCTCATGCAACATGATATGCAACATGATACTCTGCCTCTTTGGCTTTTCCATAGGAGACAGAAGTCTCATGCAATTGAACATGATACTATTTTATCGTGTTAGAACAAGGGTACTAAATTCAAATTTAACTATGGAAAATTTTTCTAAAATGATACCCTTTTCTTTTGACTTTTTTAGAGGGTTTAAAAAATGAGATGTGAGATTCAGGAGAGATTGTTTGATAATTCACCGTTGATCCAGAGATTACTAAATGAACCTTTTCAAAGGTTATTGATTTCATCACCTGAACAAAAACAAAAAGTATGTTACTTACTAACACCTGTGTGTTCTAGTCACGTGGTTTACTAACACCTGTGTGTTCTACTCACGTGGTTTACTAACACATGTGTGTTCTACTCACAGTGGTTTACTAACACCTGTGTGTTCTACTCACAAACACTGTGTGTTCTACTCACAGTGGTTTACTAACACCTGTGTGTTCTACTCACGTGGTGTGTAGATTCTAAAAATAAAAAACAATAATAATAATAAAAAGAATTACTAACCTCAGTGTAATAATCGAATCCTAATTTTTTTTTTTGCTCATTTCTACCAGGGCAGTCACATCAGGTCGAAGAATCGATACCATCACCGTGACTGACTAAAGGTGACTAAAGGTGACTAAAGGTGCTTTAGGAAGCATTGCAATGTGATGGTTTGAGGACGACCCGTCATGTCCACGACTCGAATTTCTTCGATCCATGGAATCAAGAAGTGGGTCCCTTCTCGAACAGGCTCCTCAGGTGATTTGCCTAATTTTCTATAAAAATTATACCTGTTTCGCCAGGACGCAAAATCTTCCCCTCTTCAATTCCCCGATCAAAATCTTTCCATTTAATTCCACCTCCTTCCCTCCATCTCTGTGATGTGTTATGATGTTTTTACTTCTTCTTTTACAGCCCTGCATTGGCAAAAAGTTACGGCACACTTGAGAAATTTGATAGTGTAAGAATTATTTCACTATGTTATCACTTCAGATGGTCTAGTTACATTACATGGTATGTGCATGCAGTGAAGAGCCCTTGGTTTGTTAGATATGGGCTTGTCCATCTATTGCCTAAATGCTTCTATTTTTTTTCTTATATGAGTTATGGATTGTGTGCTACACCAGGACAACAATCTTGGACTCCTGAAGCAGGCTGCAACATTCAGAGATTGACGCTTACGTTCTTGACCCTCTCACTTCAAGATATAGCCAATACTGTTAAGCTCAACCGTCCTAAAAGAGCTGAAATGCATGTGCTGCAAATGGTAACTTCAGAATCGCAGGATTAATCTATAAATCAGCATCCATCTCTAGTAATATCAGTTTTTGGTACAATTTTAGATCCAGGAGGGTGACATTTTTTGCAACGGTTAATCAGAAGGATGGAACGGTCAGATTTCTAGAGGATATGGAGTGGTCAGATTTCTAGAGGATTCCGAACAGTACAAATCCTGCAAGATGAAAGTACGTAGAGTTTACATCTACCAACGTTAAAGAAAACATTAAAATAACATAGATGATCATGAATGTGCGTATGAACTATACTCAACAAACCTCCAAATGAGCAGCAGCCTTGTCCTTATCAGTGAAAACTCCAGTGGATTCAACCACATACTCAGCTCCAGCCTCTCCCCATGGGATCTCCTCCGGGTTCCTAATGAATGAGTAAGCCAAATGCTTAATTGTCAGATTGTTAAAGTAAAGAAAAGAGATCATGAAAATACCTAGTACCGAAAACGGCGACTGCTTTTTCTCCAAAGAGAAGAGTCTTGCCGTCCTTAACCTTAATATCGTGGTGCTTCCACTGGCCGTGTACACCATCGTACTTGAACATGTAGGTCTGCAATTATGCATTGATATAAATGACAGGGAGCCAAGTAAAGATCCAACGCAAACAGACGAGAACAGAAATATCTGAATCAAAGCTTCAGTCGTTCTTAGACAAGTGTTAAAATTCGTAGGATGAGGTTTGGATTTAACTATATAAGAACTATATACTCGTGTGTAACAAAAATGGCTGGCTATAGAAGACCAGGTAAATCTAGGAAAAAATCTAGAAGTAAATCCGTAAGTAGGATCCAGCGACAGAAGTGGAGTATCCAATTACTTGGTTGGTTGGGTAAGTAGGATCCAACGACAGAAGGGTGGATCCACACTTAACGTGGCCACTTGAAACAGTAAAACACACTACTTTTTTTTACAAAAAAGATAGCTGGTTGTGCGTCTGCTTAAGCACGCAAGCGACAGTAGTTTCAAGAACATGCCCTTCAAGTATCAGAAAAAGATGAAGTGCGTGTGGTTACCAGAGTACCGAAGTTCAATAATTGTAACTTCATAGGTTGGATTGGTCATTGGAGGACAAATATATAGTAATTTTATTTTTCTCTGTGCAGAATACGAAAATTACAATACAGCATTCCAGTCCAGAAGATTTATTTTCATAGCAACTTGGGGAAGTTGATGTTATAAGTCATACAACTACTAAAAGCAATGATCAAAAAATTACTTGACAGATAATGGATGCTGGATGCTGATTCTTCCAACAGTTTGAGAGTCCCTGCAAGCACAACCATTATAACAGATTATACTACAAAATTAGTTTTTGAACTTTCAAATCATTTAAAATTTAAAGATCTAAGAAAAGGGTAAAATCACTCACTATGTAACAAGGATGCACTTTCATTTTTTCAACTCTTGTTGTTCAGCACACGGCTGATCAGTAGAAGACTCCAGATAAGAAATGACAAGATCAGCAGCTTTGCATCCGGAGGCTATAGATTTTCCAACAGACAAACCATCCCTGTGGTTACCTACAAGGTACGTGATTCATAAGGTTGAAAATCCACAACTCACAAGAAACTAAAAGTATGCAAGATTTAGAAATGAAATAGTTCATATTACTCGGGGATAGGAAAATTGAATGTAACCTTAACTTACAAGCTTATCAGAGAAACCTAGCTAAATTTTTTTAACTAGTAATTATTTAAAATAATATGAAAAAGGATATTCTAAAATTTGAGTCTTCCTTTGCTTCTCTGCTAGAAAAGATAATAATAAAAACTTCATATTAGTATTATTCCACCTCATATCAACAGTACCATGCCTTGTGTTAGACATTGCTAATCAAATCAAACTAATAATCAAATCCACATAAGAGCTGTAGGTGTCTGATAGATCCTTGGTTGGAGAAGATGTAAAAGAACCTTTGTACCATTGTTAGCAAGGACTGCCTCTCTCGTTGCTCCAATAGTGCAGCAATAACAACGCAGCCTGCTCCAGCACCTAACGATATTCATCCCAATGCGTTTCGCTTTTATCTCCTTGACCAGTCATGCAAGCAGCTCCTCGATATGGGACAATGACTACAAGTGGTCTATTGGTGATTGATGGTGGACAGATCAACTCATTCAAAGCTGGCTGAATGATCTGCAAAGATTATTAGGTATCAAGCTAAAACCATTGGATGACCCAAACTCATACTTTCTCCATCCAAAATGACAACTACAAAATCCCCATTGCCGTGACGTTTAGAGTCACTTTAAAATATCTCAGGGTATATATCATTTGCTCAAACAAATTGAAATCCAGAGGTAGTCAGTAAGGGACAAAAAAGAAACCAATAACTTGAATTACAGAAGCAGTAAACTACAAGGGACTATCATCCAGATACTGAAAAAATTGAATTTCGTTCTTGCCTTTTCACCCATTCAACAATAAAACAGAATTTTCCAACCCGAATCCAACCCCATCCCAACCACATATACACAGAAAAGGCATGCAAAATAGAAATTTGAGGTTTTCAGCAGCACCAATATCAACTCTCTCACTGCACCTCAATCCAAGTTCTTTGCCAACTTTGCATCTGTTTCAGGCGACGCCACAAACCTGAGCAGAAACTCATAGACAACTTTACATTTTTCAGGCGCTAAAAGAATCTGCTCCTGGTTGCAAGAAGAGATAAATCTTGAAATAGTCGAAACAATTGAGCTGGATTGATCTTGTGAAATTGGTACAGATGAGCATGCCTCACTGCCAATATATTTAAAGAAAACAGCATGAATCAATCTCCTTTGTATACATTTGGCCTCCAATCACACACTAAAATAGTTAGACGTCGTAGTATACAAGACGGGTGTTGTCCCTTCGTAGACTCCTCAATAAAGAACACCAATCTTGGACTCCGTCCCTTGGAACTTTAACCAAAAGCTCTCACTGATAGGAGTGAATCCTCAAGAAATGTAACATAAAGAAGGCGGGCTCTAATTAACCTTACCACCAAAACACCTAGATAGAATAATGCAGAGAAGAAAAACTTACAGAAAGAATAGATATCCTAAAGAATGTTTGGAAGCATCAAGTTGAGCCAATGCGAAAGGTAAACGTGAAGTAGTTCTTCTGATTGCTTGAGAAGAGTGTGGAGGCGGCTGTATCTATAAATGGTTAAGAGAATAGAGAAACCCATTGCCCGTTGAACTCTATAACCCTCATTGCCAGCACCGACGGCTATGATAGTTGAGTGCCCCAGTACGGACTGCTACTCCAGCTGCACGGACGGCTATGATGTTGAATGCCCCAGCACGGACTGCTACTCCAGCTGCCCGGACGGCTATGATGTTGAGTGCCTCAGCACGACTGCTACTTCAACTATGATGTTGAGTGCCCTAGCACGGACGGGTACTCAAGAGAGTGTTTGGCTCTAGCACGGACCGCTACTACAGCTGTGATGCAAGAGAGTGTTTGGAGGAGTAGAAGAATGGTTGTAGTTGGGAGGCAATTAATCTAAAAAAACTCTGGTTGTAGTTAGGAGGCAATTAATCTAAAAAACTCTGGTTGTAGTTGGGAGGCAATTAGTATAAAAAACTCAGAGATGTCACTGCCACTCTCTTCTTCTACCCAAACACTCACTTGACAAGTGACAATGTCGGGTGGGCGTTGGTTCTCCGTAGTTAGGCCACTCAACGTCATAGCTGGAGTAGCCGTCCTTACGGGGATCAAATTACATGCTGCGTTCCGGCGAGGCCGGGATAATCTTTAGAAAGTTTGGCGGATCGTGTAAAGAAGATGTAATCTATTACGTTTGAAAAGGTTCATGTCATAATCTCTCGATCAACGAACGGCCACTGAAACCCTCTCATGGGAGTGGTATAATTTTAAAAAAAATTCTATATCGTTGAATTCAAATTTAGTATTCAGTTTTCGAACATGATGGAAGATTATCATGTTTACGAGCAACAAAATCAATTGCATGATACTTCTGACTATGATGTTCAAGACAAAAAGGCCGACAACACTGTAGACGTCTTGATTGGTTGGGTTTATGAAACCGATGAAAAATGAGGGTATATTACATATGTACCCAAATATAGTTTTAGTTGTGATTTTTGTTGTATAACCCTGATAGGTTGATTGGGTATCAATTTTGTTTGTAAACCCATTTTTTCTTGCATTTGTCATCAACCGATTTTTTACTAGTGTCTGTATCAGTTTGTTTGTAAACCCATTTTTTTCCTGTAGCTTGGGTCTATGAAACCCATTTATACACTGGGCTGTAATTAAAGGTAGTTTTAAAGCTGTCGTTTGTTGACGCCAACCAATGTTATAATTGTTCCATATATATGAAATTTTATGTTTGAATGACTATCTGAACTCCCAGTCATTCAAACATAAAATTTCATTATATGGAACAAGAGTTCTGTTGACGCCTCACCAACCATAACTTTAAAACATAAAATTTCATTATATGGAACAAGAGTTCTGTTGACGCCTAACCAACCATAACTTTAAAACTATCCCCTTAAAATACATCCGATAGAAAAATGGGTTTCAGACCCAAGCTAACAGGAAAAAAATACATCCGGTAGAAAAATGGGTTTCAGACCCAAGCTAACAGGAAAAACTGGTTGTACAAAAAAACTGATACCAAGCCAACAGTAAAAAAAAAGTTGAGATAACAAAAACGGGTTTACAAAAAACTGATACACAGTCAATTAGTGGGTTGATAAAAAAAAAAATCACAGTTAAAACTACATATCAGTACACATGTAAACCCTAACCTTTTCATGGGTTTCATACACCCAAGCAACCAAGCCCACGGTGTTGTTTCATCGGCCTTTTTGGCTTTCCAGCCGAGGCAGACGTCGGCAGAGGTCAATTGATTTTGTTGCTCGTAAACATGATATTCTTCTATCATGTTTGAAAACGGAGTACTAAATTTGAATTTAACAACAGATAAATTTTCTAAAATTATACCACTTCCTTTTGTCTGACATGAACCTTTGGTAATAGATTACTATCTGACTCTGCCATCCGCCGAACTTTCTAAAGATTATCTCGGTCTCGCCAGGACGCAGCTTGTTATTTGATCTCCGTAGAGATGGCTACTCCAACTATGATGTTGAGTGCTCTAGCTTACGGAGAACCAACGCTCACTCGACATCGTCAATTGGCAAGAGAGTGTTTGGAGTAGAAGAAGGGCAGTGAGATTTCTGAGTAAAAGGATGGCTGTGGTAGTGTGGTAGTTTTAAGGGAGTGTTTGGAGTAGAAGTGTAACGACCCGATTTTCAAGGGACTCGAGCAACGGACAGTTACTCAGTGAAGTGGAAAAAAATATATATATAATAAAATACTTAGAATTTAAAACATTTAAACACATGCATGCAATTTGAAATATAATTAAAATATAGTAATGAAAATTTTACTTTTATAGAGAGATGAGAAGAGATCACTCAAATACATTACTACGATATCAAACGATTTAAAATACATGAAATGCAGGATTTAAAGGTAAAGCACAAAGAGAACTACAAACTCAAATGTGATGGAATTCTCTATAGCCAACAGCCCACGTGGGCCTCCGTCTCGATTGCTACGTCAAACTCCACCTGAAGAGAAAGTTGAAGTAGCAAGAATGAGTATATAAAATATACTCAGTAAGCAGCTTGCTGGTAGTTCTTATTTCGTTGTCAAGTCTTATTGATCTTGTTCATCGTTCACTATCTTATTCTCTTTTGGAAATTTGTTCCCCTCGTATAGGCTCTTCCTAGGCCATACCCTAAATTTTCTCATTCTACTCTCTCTTGATTCTTGGTCCTGGACCTCCAGCCCTTGGAATATTCTTAATTTCTCTAGATCTATAGGCTAATTGTCTCTACTGGTCTCTCTTCTTCATCATCAAATCTCAAAGTCCTCGAGGCGCAACCTCGGTACTCAAGGTTCATGCATTTTTGGAATCGACCAACTCTCAAGTGTACTGTAGACCCCTGTCAGTCGTGACAGATTCACTTAAAAGAAATTAATGGGCAATCTTCCTATAAGTCCCTACAAAGTATCATCAACAATAAAATGGCCAATTCTATAGTTACGCGTACCCCTAGAGGTTAGTTGGCGAACCCCTAATTATCCCCAGATAACCGCTAACTCATATGCATGAGCAATATCTCTCGACCAACTCTAATGTACCAACGTGGACTTCTGTCACTGGTGACAGGTTCACTAATAGAAAATTAACTGGTAAACTTCCTATAAGTCCCCACAAGTGACCATCAACAATAAAATGGCCAGTTCTGTGGCTACGCGAACCCCTGACAATCGAGTCAGGTTTACGGTTCGGGGTTAGTTGACGAACCCCTAATCGTCCCCGATAACCGCTAATACTGTAACATATGTGACAGAGGCATAACATAATAATCTAATCATGGAAAACTAGTCATGATCTCAGTTCACAAGGTAATGCATACGCGTTTGAGTAATGTTTAAGCAAACATACAATATCTGATTCAATATGTGTCATCTCAACTCATCCTATGCTCAAACTCCTAAAACATACTTTTTTGAAATGCATACCATGAGCATAGCTAAAATCCAAGGTTCCGAGGTGACACTTACCTGAACGAGACACTTTTTGTTCGGATTTGAGTCTCTAGAGTGTTCCAAAATTTGCGAAAATTCCTAGTGCAAAATGAAAATACCATGAAATGGTGCCAAGATCGGAGTTAAATTAAATCAAAAGGGCCAAACCGACCCAATTAAGTCGGGTCGGGCCGGCTGCTCCCCGGTTCGCGCACCCGTGGTGGGCAAGGCGGGACGCACGCAGGCCCGCGCTGGGCCATGCGTAGCGAAGGCCCGCGCAAGACGCGGAACCCTCGTTTTCCCCCGACGCCCCTTTCTCTTTCACTCACCCCATGCTCGCCGTCGCCTCGCCCTCTGATTCGTTTCCGACGCCCACAATCCTCCTCAAATCTCGTGGATCGTCCTCCCGAAAACACATAGCAACTGAAATCGGGTCAATCCCATGAAGGTTAGGAGATGAATCTAACGGTAGAAGCTCTCAAAAACCCATGAACGTACCTTGGCGTTCTCCCTTCGTTCGACTTCCCTCTTCGGTTTGTATCCATCCGAAGTCGACCGCCGAACACCCGTGGATCTAGAGCTCAAGTTTCTCCGGCGAGCGTGGGTTTCAGCCTCCTACCTCCGGTGCCTTCTCCTTTCGACAAGTTTTAGTCCTTCCTTCCTCAAACACCCACTCTCACCCCTTTTATTCCCACGGGTCTCAAATGAGGGATGGGACGTTGGGAGTGTGACTGCGCCTGTCAATTCCTTCTTTTCTTTTTCTTTTTTTTTCTTTTTCTTTTCTTCTTTATTTTACTTTTTTTTTTTTTTATTTAGTGATACCTCCTTTGGACTGCTGGGTATTAGTATTACAACTGCCAACTGCTGGGTATTACAAAAAGAATGGCAGTGGGATTTCTGAGTATCCCGACCGCTACTCCTCTAGAAATGCATACTTGGCAAGTCGGCATCCTTTAGAAATGCATTAAAATATTGATGTAGACTACGCTTTTATTGTTAACATGGGTATATGTACACATGTACACGTATAGTAAAGCACTATGTTTCCATCCTAACAGATAAATATTTAAAAACACACAAGTTTAGTGAGACAAAACACACAGCACACATGACATGTGGATACCATAAGTGCTCCAAAGAATTGTTACCTATGCGTCCTGCATTACTATGCTCTTAGTTAAACATGGATGTAGCCTCTCATAATGCAGAATTAAGTGCTCTTAGTTAAACATGGATGTAGCCTCTCATAATGCAGAATTAAGTCCTTGAAAGGCCTTGAAGATCTGGTCTAATGCGTTCTGCATTTCTATCTCTACTCTCTGCAACAAGAGTAGTGGAGATTTGGGACCATGCGTTCTGCATTTCTTGCCAGTCTTGCATGACTTACAACTCTCTGCAACAAGAGTAGTGGAGATTTGGGACCATGCGTTCTGCATTTCTTGCCAGTCTTGCATGACTTACACAGGTGGTTTATTGGTGATTGATGGTGGAGGACAAACAAGATTGATCAACACATTCAAAGCTGCCTGAATGATCTGCAAAGATTTTTAGCCAATGGATGGTCCAAACTCATACTTTCTGCATCCAAAATGACAGCTACAAAATCTCCATTGCCGTGCCGTTAGAGTCACTTCAAAATATCTGAGTATATATCATTTGCTCAAACAAATTGAAATCCAGAGGTAACCAGAAAGGGACAGAAGAAAAGAAACCAATAACTTGAATTACAGAAGCAGTAAACTACAAGGGACCATCATCCAGATACTGATGAGCACAATTATGAAAAAAATTGAATTTCGTTCTTGCTTTTCACCCATTCAAAAATAAAACAGAAATTTTCCAACCCGAATCCAACCCCCCCTCCCAATCACATATACACAGAAAATGTATGCAAAATAGAAATCTCAGCTATGAGCACCAATATCAATTTCTCTCACTGCACCTCAATCCAATTTGTTCATAATGGGACGACCAATTTAACTGCGGCTGCTGCTTTCATCACATGGTGAGAGGTGAGTGATTAGATAAACTTTTATGCCCACATACCAATTGGAAAACCAAATCTGCTGAACACCCCCATTTGAAGTTCTGTGGTTAGCTAGCTAGCCAGATGGTGCTCGTAAGGCTACTTTGGGAGAGACGAGAACTGCTTCATTACTTGCAGATTTCACAGCAGCTATCTCCTCTAAGCGTTTCCACTTAGCCTCGCGCTTAGATTTCGTATCCTTCTCGTGTGTCTCTTCTTCTTGAAATTTGAGCAAACATTCCTCAAACAGCTCAGGGTCAGCATCCAAGAAGATCTTTCGGACGTTTTGGGTCAAGTTTTGTACGGCCTGGTTCCAATGGTTTCTTGAATTTCTCTCCAGCGCAGGAAATATAATCGGCAAAATGACTTTGAGGTTCTGTTTGATTAGGTTCTCGATGTGACTATTGTTCCATAAAAACAGAGTCCTTTCAGCCACCTGAAAATGAACAAGATAAACATGGTACAGCGTGAGACAAGGAATCTAGAAGATTCATTTCTTTCTACTTGAATAAATAAACAAATAATCCTCCAAAATAATTCCAACAACAGCTATATTTAAATAGAACTTGTGAGACCACAGGTTATCAAAATATTTGTCAGTAACATCCCCTGTTTCAGAAAGTGCACCTATGCAACCACAAGGGGAAGTGAGCTAGTTTGATGCACCCTAAGCACCTTTCTGCCTAAGCTTCAGCCATTTAGGACGTAAAAGAAGCACGGGAGAGAACTGTTAGGATGACTGTAGTAAAGACAGTCACTCTCTGACTAATATTAAAGCCTTAAACTTTCAAGCTTTTTAGACCCTAAATTCTTAGTAAAAAATCATTTTAGCAAATTTTTTGTTTACCAAAATGATGAGTAGATGTCATTGTAGATAAATATCTCAACAGTGTTTAGAGACTAAAATAGAACATTTTAAAGTTTAGGGACATGTTTAAAGTTTAAATGCCAAAACAACAAGCATGAAAGTTCAAAGACAAAAATAGGATTTGAACTTCCATTCATGAATGCTGCAAAACTTAATATTATTCTTCCTTTCACATATTCCTAGCACCTTGCACTTAAGCTCCAAAGAGATAATGTTCCCAGCCCGTCTCATGCTTTAAAGAGATTGCCAGAATGAAAGAAAATAAACAACAGTGCTAACGGATAAAGATGAGGGCTAGGACCCACCGTTTTCATTAGTTAATATTAAATATGAAAAAACTAAGTCATATATAAATTCAAAACTCTAATCTTCTTCTCTCTCTCATTCCAACCTTTTCTTTTTCAACTTCGATCCACAACATTTTTTTTTTTCCATCTCTTCTTTTTCTCCTCTCTTCCCACTATAGTTTGAGCAAACTCAAAATGTTGTAGAAAAACATTGTATAATCTAAATTGGGATTAAAAACTACCATTTTTGGGATGAATGATCAAATAAGCTATCCACTACCACGTATGTCTCAAAAGGTTATTAAAAAAAAACTTCATTAATTTGTTCCATTGAGCTCAAAGTTATACTTAAACTTCCTTCATTTCGAATTTCAGGGCATTAAAAAATCCAGATGATTTAAGATTTTGCTCAGAACTTATATTCATGATTGGAAAAAACATGAAAAACATATGAGAACGAGTGGTCATTTAGCTAAAATAAACTTGTATCGAGGGAGATATGACCATTAATGATCTTAGTGTGCACTCAACAATCGATCCTAAATCGTACAATACAATCTAGGATTGACCCGAGACCGTATTGTACAATTGAAAGCAGATTAAGATCATATTTTGGTCCTAATTTCCAATGAAACGAAACACTTTTTTGTCTTCTACCAAGCACTTGCCCGCTGCTCCTGCCAAGCCTATTTTAGATAAATGACCACTCGTATTCATACATTTTTTTCTTGTTCCTTCCAACCAAGCATATAAACTAAGAAAATTTTAAAGCATCTCGGCTTTTAATGCCTTTAAAAGCCAAAATGATCTAAGTATAAGTCATAACTTCGAGCTTAGTTGATTTTTTCGAGTAACTTTTATATATATATATACACGCTAGAAGGCAACTTATTAGAGCATTCATCCTAGAAATGATCGTTTTGAACCTCAAACTGGATTACATAATATTTTTCTTCACCATTTTGAGTTGTGGTACCCAAGTCACATTGGAGTAGGGTGGGAGAGGGAGAAGACAAAGGTGAGGAAAAAAAAGAGAGAAGAAGAAGAACAGTGCCGTGGATTAAAGTTCAAAAGAAAAGGTTGGAATGAGAGAAGAGAGGGAGGAGAAGGCATAAAAGAAGATAGAGATGATAGAGGAGGATGAAATTTTCTGGGCAAATGATGTTTTATGTAACCTGAGGGTAAAAGGATAATTCACCTGTCAAAAAGGTTAGAAAAATCATCTATAAAAATTTTGGATTCTAGATTAGTTTCAGCAATTTCCCTTCCTTAATATCATCTCACAGATCAATTAACCAACCTAAGAACCTACTCACAGGTCATACTTAAATCCCAGATAGATATTGGTTAAAAACTAAAAGCATGCAAAGAAATCTTTAGTGCACTACCTACGTTGTGTGGCAAAAAATGGTAAGCATCAAATTTTGAGTATTTAATACCTATTCTACTTCCCAGGGTAGGGACATGTTGGTAAAAATCATCATGAAGCTAAAAAGGAGTAGAAGCTAGTAAATTGAGCAAAAACGAAAAATAACTCCACATAGTCTACCTGAAAATGTGAACTGCTCAAGCAACGTCCAATCTGGCGAAACAAGGGTACCATGCAACGCTGGAACTCAGCGGGCTGAGTTGCTTCTAACACTTCTTCAAGTTCACCTAAGAACATCACCTCCTTCGAACTATTTGTAATTGGCCAATATTTCAGTAAGCCCCTTATGATAGTATCAGCTAGCTTGCAATCTTTCTCCACAAATTGTGTTATACAGTAAGATAACTGCTGGTGATACATGGGTATGCATTTAGGTTTGTGAAGAGGGATAAGTGCTCGAACCAGAAAGAGTTTATGCTCTTCCTTTAGAGGAAGAGCAAATCCATTGATTATACTTCCCAAAATCTCTAAAAGCTCTGCAATCCCATTATGCTTCTCAGTTTCAAAAATAAACCGATAGAAAATGTTATTGATTGATTTCCTGATGAATGGTCTATGTACCATAAATTTCCCATATATGCGGTGCAGAACTGTTTTCAAGTAATCCCTCTCTCTAGGATCCTCAGAATCAAAAAGATCCAACATCCTGAGAACAAAAGAGTGATCGATGTACCTCTTTGCCAACTTTGCATCTGTTTCAGGTGATGCCACAAACCTGAGCAGAAACTCATAGACAACTTGTAAGTGTGGCCATGCAGGGTCCATTGAGGGCTCCTCTTCTTCAAGATCAAAGGCTTCTAAACCTTTGCTATCTCGTGATGGAATGGTAGGTGTTCTAAATAAATTTGAGGACACCATCTTTACAATTTCTTGTATAACATTTTCTGATAGCTTTCCATTTGCAGATGCCACATAATCAACAAGCTCTATCAGTGTTTGTCGTTTGATATCCTTTTCTTTGAGGTTTTTTGATGGGTCGGTGAAGTCGAACACCACACAACACATGTTTAGCTTTTTAATGAACAAACTTTGCTTCTCAGAATTTGGAACATCCTTGAAACCCGGCAGTGCCTCATAAGAAGCTTGTGAGTTACCATTTGATTTTGCATTGAGCCCTTGAGATGACTTACTCCCATGATTTAGTCCAGCATTCAAAGCAGAATTGGGGCCAGAAAAAGATCCAGTTCCAGTGTTGGCATGGTGGTTAGCTACTACATCATTGCTCCTTGAACTTGTAGAGGCATGCGAAGAAGAGACGGTTGTCCCTGCTCCTTCACGATGCTCGGTTGACTTGGAAGGTTTTCGAGGAAGCCTATTAAGTATTTGTTTAATCATGACTTCAATGGAAAAACAAAAGATTTTCCTTGTTCACTTCAAAACACTCACTAATTCTCTAGTTGCTAAAGCAGATGCAGATTCTTTTACATGGATCAATGAACAACCTACAAAAAAAAACAAGAAATTCCGGAATGTAGTCAACCAAATTCCATCTTGAAAAAGAAAAGAGAGAAAATTGAGCATAAAATTTAAAATCATTTCAATGACAATACCAGTAACGTATAGCCTTACAGGAAATGGTGCAATCAAGTGGGGGAAAACCTCCTGATTGAGAAACTAAATATGTTTAGCACTTCAAAGTTTCGTTTCCTTATTTATTGAGTTCAAGAAGAAGGGGGGGGAAAGGCCTACTCTACCATGAAGAAAATAACACCAGGTTTTCTCCTCTGGGGTTATACCAACAAGCCCAGATGGGCAGATGCAGAGGAAAATGACATTAAATGAAACATTTTAAGATCGTTTAAAGCAGAAACATAAGAGCAAGCTGAAGAAACATTGACTTCCATCTTGAACCACAAAAAGAAGAAAAGGGCAGTAGCTAATCACCTCGCTATATTCGTCTCTCTCCTCCGCCTCTATTCTCCTTCACTTTATTAAGGTCGAGAAGATAAGCAAGTGGATCAAGATGGAACAAGATCTGGGCATGATCTATTGACCCACACCAATCTCCAGCAAAAGCAGCCTGCAAAATTCCCAAAAAGCAAGGGGATGACAAAACTGAGCCACATTCAAATTAGATTCAAAATCAAAAATAGGAAGAAAGGGTGCGGTGCGAGAAGAGGGGAAAAAGTAAGTTACATGTGAGGAAGTAAAATTAAAGAGGAGAGGGAAATTGGAATTACATATGTATAGAAGACATGGATGTGGATTTAGGGTGTCAAAGAAAGACCAGGTGCGCCTGTTATTACAAGAAATGAACAGAGAGAGACAGAGGCGAAGAAAGAGAGAGGAGAAGGATAAAGAAGAGGGCCGAGAAGGAGATTGGAACCCAACCCAGTGAGTAGCAAAAAAGGTTAGGTTAGGGAACAGCAATCCATAGCTGCTGTTCTCATCGTTGTTCCAATGCTTTGTTTAGCAAAACAACAGTTTTTTTTTATAATCACCTTTTCCATTTTCTTCCTCCCTTTCCCTTCCTACTATCTTTGGAATTTCATCCTCTTTTTTTTTTTTTCTTTTTTTTTTTCTTTTTTTCACTCAAAAACATTCCCTTTTTATTTCCTTTTCAGATTTATTTATTTCATTGGCTTAAACTCTTGAAGAATTTCTCTCTAAATTATTGTTCTAAAAAATATTTGAGTCTCAAAAGACAGCTATATATTTAAATAAATAAATTATATATTTCTTAAAAAACTTTGAAGTTTATAAAAATATTCTTAAATCATCAACTTGTATCTAACTAATGTATTTAAAATGGAAATAAATAGTTCTACACATTTTTGTGGTTATGCTTATTTATTAATTTAATTTTTCAAAATTATTCTTGAATTTTAAATTTTGTGATCCTGACCTAATAATCTTGGGTCCTCTTCATGGAGGATTAGATTCACAATTCTCTTCCTCTTTTAAATGCATAATTTTTCAACGCCATATTCTTTTCTATTTTGTGTTTAAAAGCTGCATGCAATCATTTCCCGTAGCCCAGTGTCATTGACCTCACTGAAACGGCTCGACCAGTCCTCTGGTTTCACTGCCTTGGTCCCCAGCCCTGGTGCTCTGTCCTCTGAGCCCACATTCTGCTCCTCCTGCCAATCCGTCGCCACACGCTTGTGAAACTTCTCCTTGAACACTTCACAAACTTGGTACTTGTAATGGTTTATAACCATCTCAGACCTCTCCAAATTCATACACAGAAACCCATCTCTCAAGTGGAAATGATGCACCATGTTGATCAATGTGGAGTTCAAAGCCTCCGGGTTCACGATGCTCTTGTGCCTCTCCGCCACCGCTTTCCTGCGAGTGTACCCCACCGTCACCCCCTGCGGCGGCATCCGTGACAGCCCGGATGGGCCGAAGTTGTGGCAGGACACGCGTATCTCCACAACGGTAACGTTTTTGGCTTGGTTTCTGAGCACGTCGAGCAGAGATAGCCCATTTGGCAGGTAGAAGAACTAGTCGACATCAATGAATCCGACCCACTTGCAAGAATCGCGAGCCCGTAATGCACAATGTGCAAAACCAGCTTATTGGGTCTTAATCCAGGGCCAGATATGTCGAGAAATGTTGTGTTTGACAGTGGACATTGATGCAATCACGTCTTCTATGTCGTCAACGCTGTTGTTTCCACAGATGAACCAGCGGCGTACATCGAGATGGCATGGTAAATGATCCATTCCTTAAGAAACTGCGCACCACTGTGCATACGCACATCTCGTGGGGCTTCCGGTGAGGTGTTGTGGATCCTGATGGGAGCAATGGGCGGGCTACTGAATGCCAAGTTCCTACGAATGGATACTTAAATGGAATCATGGGTTCTATTGGGATTGCTGAGCAAACTCAGGGTGTTCTACAGCACGCAATTTCTTGAGCAATCGACATGACATCGGATCTTAGCAAAAACTCGACCTTCCGAAAATCCCAAGCCGTAAACACACTTAAATCTCGACGCGTTGGAGACCCGTTCAGGGCGGAGATTGAGGCCTTTGACGAAGACCACGGTGGTGTTGTCTCGGCCGACTAGTGCTTCGTACACAAGAGAGTTCCACCGGTGCGAGTTTCCACCTTGGAGATGAGCGTTGGATCTCACTCTAATTGAGACTGTAAACCCACGAGGTAGGAGTGGGCACCGGACCATTTGCTTCAGAAGATGATCCTCACCCATCCACGTAGATCGCTTCCCGCCATCTCCGAAACTCCGACGCGTTTCCCGCAAAATAAACACAGTCGATATCCTCTTAGGCAAATGGTCGAACAGTTGGTGGGTGGGTTGAGAAAAACGAGAGCCTGATCAAGGAGGGTCACTGTTTCTTAAACCGACGACCCAAAATCAAGAGAGAAATATTGGAAACGTTATTCACCAGAGTTCGCCGCGTATGAACCAGCTCAAGATGAAACGTATCTGTTACACAATTTATGAACATCCAATGGAATCTCAAAAATCAAATTCCAAACAAAGACAGAAGCAAATTCCGGAAGCACAACAGCACTGGAGATCGATCAGGCAGAAATCTAAAGAGAAATCAGTTGAAGCAATTGGGGGATGGAAATCGAAACAAAAATTGGAAGGAAGAAAAAAACATACCACCGTAGACAAGGCAAAAAAATGGATAATGTGAAAGTGGAGAAAACGAGAGAACGAGGAAGAGGGTGCACCAGAAGAGAGCGCTCCAAGAAACGACGTTGCGTTTCCTCCTATCTCATGGCGGGGCCGGGGACATACAGGGAACCGAAGAGGGTAAATGGTGAGGGGGGGGCAGGGCAGTTTCAGAGCTCGGGTTCTGCTTTGGCTGTCGGTATAATTTGAATCGAATCGTGCCGTTCAAATGTTGACCCTTTTGAGAATGGGGTGGGTCCCACTTCTGACAATGTTTTTTATTTTATTTTTCTTTTGGTATTATAATTTTATTTTATGGCTGTGGGTTAATTTGTTATTAAAATTGATTGATGTCCTTCAAACAGCGTCGTATTGAAGCAAAATGTTACACGTCCTTCACACGTGCGGCGTGACATTGAGGTTAAACCAGACCCTGCGCAATTCTCCCAAATCAGCGCTCCATCCTGCCGCCTATGGCCAACAGCCGACGCGACGATCCGACCCGCACACGATATATCCTCTCAGAATTGGCCCGATTCCCAAATTTCCGCTTCTGGGTTCGTAATTTTCAAAAACCTTTTCGCTCAAACTCAAATCTTTTCAAACTATATTTCAGGATGATTGCAAATTTTCATTTCTGTTAATTTTTCCTTTCGGTAGTAAAATAATTGAAATGAATTGGGATAAATGGAGTGAATTGTGGAGCTTTGTAGTTTGGTAGACGCAAAATTCTCTCAATTGCTGGAAGTTGTTGCTATTCTGTGCAGGTTATTTTGCGTTTATTTATAATTCCCGATTGTTCATCTTCTTTTGAGTTTAGGGCTCGATTTTATGCACTCATTGCTATATGTTTGTTCGTTTTTCGTGCGTTTTATGTAGACCTTCTGGCACATTCGTTTTCTTTTTCTATCAGGCTTTTTTTTTTGTATTTGGAGTAAGAAAGAATTAGGAGAAAAGAAATTTGATTTGGGCTGCTTTCCTTAATTATGTTTAACTCGAAATTGTTCAAGACAGATGGTGTCATACTTGAAATTTTGCCTAGTTCTGACAAATCTATGTTCATTTATTTGATTCAGTACGTTCGCATTTGGTGAGCAATGGGTGATACGATAGACTTAACCGGGAATGGGGGTGTTGTGAAGACAATCGTAAGGCATGCCAAAGCCAATGCTGATGCTCCAACCGATGACCTTCCTCTTGTTGATGGTACATTTTTTAAAGCAAAATTATGGTTTACTTCTTCACTGACATTACATTGCAAACTACTGAGACTGATAGTATATGAGTAAAATTCAAGAGGAAGACTTGAACGAGTTACCTTTGAGCCTTGGTTACATACTGTTTCTGCCTGCATTTAAGGTAGTCAATGAATAGATAGAAACTTCCTTCCTTGTTTGTCATTTGAGTTCTTTTCTTGGTTACATATTGTTTCGTCTCATGAATTTGAACTGTTTGATTAGTCACCTGACTGTTTAGTCATGTTTCATTCCCACTGCTGCTTTCTGGTTTGTTTGTGATTGACGTTCCCATGAGTTAGAATATACAACTTATTAACCTGCCTCTCAGACTTTTAACAAATCCCCCTTCATCCCATTCTGCCATCTTCACATTTGTTTTTGAATTACCCTTGATCGTAAATTCTTAAAACTTTTTGTTCCTCCAAAAAGTAATATTAACTTTTGCCATATGTTGAGTGGAGCAGTACAGTATGAAGGAGTTCTCGCTGAATCTGGCGAAGTATTTGATTCTACTCGTGAGGATAATACCATTTTCTCTTTTGAGCTTGGAAAAGGATCCGTGATCCAGGCTTGGGAAATTGCTGTCAAGACAATGAAGGTAAGAAAAAAAAACAAGCTTTCCATCAGAAAGATATGCAGCATGTTGTGCTGTTTTTTTTTCCTTCTGAATACTGTTCTGTTGGATTGTTCCAACAGGTCGGTGAGGTTGCTAAAATCACTTGCAAGCCTGAATATGCTTATGGAAGTGCTGGTTCTCCACCAGACATCCCACCAAAGTAATGTCTTTACTCTTTCTTCGTTCTCTTGTGATAAACGAGACACCGGATTTGGTAATGGCTTTATGATAATGTCTCAAATTCATTTTAGTACCAAACGATTACTGTCAATAATAGTATTCTGCTTTGGCTTGGACCGGACCTTCCAACCCCTTTTTCCCTTGTTAATTTTGCTCATGAAGTATGTCGGCCATTGCAAGTGCAATGGATTCTCCTATTCAAATGCCTCTTGTATATGTGCACCCCAATTTTAGGTGACAAATTCATAAATTCATAAGCCACTGTCTTACTCTCTTGCAGTGCAACTCTTATTTTCGAGGTGGAACTAGTGGCCTGCAAGCCACGGAAAGGCTCAAGTCTAGGCAGTGTTTCGGAGGAAAGGGCCAGGCTCGAGTAAGTAATCCACTACTTCAACGATCCACCTTTTTCACATTGGTCATAATGATTTGTTTTTTACAACATTGTTGAATCAGAGAATTGAAAAGGCAAAGGGAGGCTACTGCTGCAATAAAAGAGGAGGAGAAAAAGAAGAGAGACGAAGCCAAAGCAGCGGCAGCTGCCCGCATTCAAGCCAAGTTAGATGCCAAAAAGGGTGGAAAGGGAAAGAACAAAGCAAAATAACGTTGGTACCCAGTTGCATTTAACATTTCTACAACGCAAGAGGTCAGTTGAACAAAATAAATGAGATGAAACTTTGAAGCCATGGGTTTGTAATACATTTGAATTTGCTGCTACAAATAGCGAGTCACGCTGCTGAGTATTTTGATTGTATGCTGGATTTGAACTTAGCATTTTGCTTTTAATTTCACTGATTAGCCCATACGTAGCTGACAACGCATTTATATGCTTGCATATTGTAGCGTGAGTGGCAGGAGTGGCCCTTTTTATCGTTTTCTTTTTACAATATTATTTTGCACTTTAAATGTGAAGACGGAGATTTGAACGCATTAGAGAATCATGAAAGAGAAGTTCTAGATATAATATAACAAGCACTTGCTGGTAAGGTTTGGACTACATGGAAGATAGTGAAAGAACAAAAATTCTGCTCACTCGCAATGGTCGGAGACTATATAACAAATGATCAACTTCAAGAATACAATTAATAAATGGCTTGTAGAAGTTCAAAGATAAACGGCAATTGCACTTCCTGTAATTCCTACCCTCATCCTAATTACACCATGTCTGTCCATATACGCTGCGCTTTAAGCAGGCATCAAGCATAGTTTGATAACTTGCCTTGCCTTCAATCAAACCGAATACGCATCGGTTTCCCCTTGTCCCTGTTCTGACCACCCAGACACCGCTCTGAATTTACAAACAGGGCACGTGCCCTGCTGTCGCAGCCATGGATCTATGCAGTTGGCATGGAACTACAAGATCGAATTCATGTATAACCAAATTCAAATTAAAAAAAGTATAGGAATGCATGCAGATAGAAGATGTATCAAGATTTTAAGGGAAGATCATTGAACCAAGTCCATGACTTTTCAGCATGAAATATCGGCAACCATTTGTTCGGAAGAAAAGGTGAGATAGAGAAGGAGATAGAGATAAACCTGATGTAAACATGGCAGACTACGTACGAGTTCACCAACATTTACTTGCTCCAAGCAAACACTGCACGTAAGTTCATCCTCCGAGGTCTTGGTACTGCCAACTGCATTAGCTGAATCTTGTCTCTTCTGCAATCAAAATTTAAGAACACGTACATGTTTAAGGCAATAAAAGAATCAACACGTAAGGAAAAAGAAATCTAACAAATACCTCATTAGACTCTGAAGATGAAGCCTGCTGGTTCACAGAGGGGTCGCTGTAGATAATTTAATGAAAACGTTACTTTAGTTTATGAGTGCAAGCTCAAGTACATGGATTTCATCGTTGAAAAATCTTTCACCACAGAATATGAGTCTTCCAAGCAAATCTTAGAATAAGGCAACAGATACCCTAATTCTTTCTGGACTGTAGACAGTATGGGGCTGATTACCTTTGAGGACCAGAAACCTTGTATTTATGAACAGGAAGAGCATTTATTTGTTCCTCACTCATAGAAGGTGTTGTCGGAGCATTGTCAGAATCCAAAGCTCTCAAAGTTTCATAATCTGAAGATAAACAATATGTTACTACATTATCATCCATAAAAAACTTTTACAAGAAACAACGAACTCAAACTTTTTAAATTTGAACCACACCTAAATCATCAAATTCCCGATCAAGCAGAGCAAGTTGAAGCCTTAGCCCTTGTAAACGCCCTCTAGTAGCAAGTGCTATTGATGGTGGCATATGTAACCTCAATTCAGTGTGCCCAAGAAGGCCACTGGCTGCCATAGCTCTAGCTTGGGCTTGAGCCTGAAGTTGTTGACAGGTCGCATACATCCTTAAGGTTGTAGCCATCAAAAACACACCAAGCACAAGCCAGAGCTAAATATGCATGTTCAAAGGAAGAAAATGTAAAGATTTGCATCAAGGGTAGAGTAACACCAGTCTACTGCTCATCCAGTGTGAAATGTAAAACTTACCAGAAAGTTCGGTGACATCTGGTGAGAATTTAACATCATGAACAACAAAAGGACTGCAACAAGGTCAAGGAGTTAAAACAATGCAATAGATCAAAATTATCACATGAAACAGTTAGTCTGTATAGAGGTGAAATGGTACCTGTGACAAGAAAGGCAAGTGAGTTCGAGTTAACAGGACGTGCTGCATGAACCCGCTGATTGGGAGCAAAAAAACCATATATTTTAAATTAAGATCATGACAAGTGCAGGTTCTATAAATTTTCAAGTATTGGTATTAACAAGTCGAGAGTGTAAAATATTGAGCATACCATTGCACGCCGTTCAGGTATAAATCCAGATAGACCATTTTCTATGTCTGGAACTCTTGTTCCACGGAAAACAAAACTCATGTCTGCAGTAGTTGCGACAGCTGGTTGATGTCAGAGAAACGAGAATATACAGAATGAAATTCAGATGAACTCATGATAATTATCTGCAGAACTCATAAAGAAAGAGGCTCCAGTATCTTAATAGACAAACAAAATGAATCAAATGATGCCCGCATCGCCTTTCTACATAACCAATCATTCATCATTCTCAGCCCCAATGAGAATGGTCTATCTGTAAGCATTGACATGTTCTTAATTGTTTCCTAGTTGTCAAATTCAATGCATAAATCACATTCATGAGCTAATCATCTGCTCCATAAAGACTAGATAACTCAAATTTATTGATTCCTTCAGACAATATATCAATCCTGAATATCCTCTAAGGAATGAATCAGCATTGTATGGAAAGACATCCAGTGACATTCCCCCTCATATGGCCATCTAATGAACACCAAACGACCGAAAGATGACTGCACACAAACTGAAGTGCATACAGACATCCAATATTGACATGATTGAGGTCTGCACTAAAATGCAAATGCTCAACTTCGAAATCAGAACTATCGGTCGGTTGAACCAGATCAGCTTTGAATTCTTTTCATCTAAATTCTCAATTCCCGACATTCGTAGCCAACTCCCGTAGATAGTCAAATGTAGCGAAAACATGAATGGAATCAGACAGACGCAACAATTTTAGAGCCCCGTAAGCTATGATGACAGTTAAACAAGTGAAATTCAAACGATAAAAATAAAAACCACTCATTTAAGGAACCCTAGAAACCGAATCCCAAGAAATTAAGGCACAAGAGAACAGGGATCAGCAAATAATCAAACCAGAATAATCCTTCGTGAGGGAAATCCGAGACTTACAGAACAGAATCGAGTAAATAGGGGTGATTGTGTTGGTCCAAAAGCGACAGAGTTTGCTTGGAATCGGACAGTTTTGGCGATGGGGTATCTTAAAATTATGTGAGAATGAAAAGCCGTATGTGGCGACGGAGAAGATGGAGGAGCGAGTCTAGTGAGGGAAGTGACTCGGACGCGTTGAGTTGCTATGTGACCCGTGTTTCGCTTGGCTTCGCTTCCTAGTAAGGTAGGCTTTGGGAGATGGAGTTGAATGCGCAAAACGACGTAGTATTTTGATTTGGTCAAATTCTATGTTCTAACGCCTGCTTTTGCTTCTTCTAATTTCTAGACTTTTCCCGAGCGTTACCGAACGACCCATGGCCCATACCCTTCCAAAAACCAACCGACCGGATCTTTTCTATGGCCCTAATTCTAATTTAAAACTTCAATGCAAATTTTATATGTACTGTTTTGAAAATATTTTCATTTTAAGATTTAACCAAATTATTTTTTAAAAATTTAATCATAATAATAATAATAATAATAATAATAATAATAATAATAATGGGCTTATCCATGGCATTAAATTATTCATTTGTTTGTTGGACACACATCAAAATAAGTACAAATAATACTTGAAACGCATTTAGAGAGAGGTTTTTATATTTTGGGAGCCAACGTTTTCGCTAACACATGGCTCTGATACCATGTATAACAGATGAATCTCACCATTAGTAAATATTATCTGCTTTAGCTCATTATGTATTGTTATCAGCCTCACGGATTTAAACCGCATCTATTATGAAGAGGGTCTAGCCCTACTCTTACTATTGCCTCGCACCATCCGGTGACTGACTTTGATGTCATTTGTAACAGTTCTAAAGTCACTGCTCGTAGATATTGGTCGTTTTGACCTGTTATGTTCATCATCAATCTCACAATTTTAAAATCTATCGGTTATAAATAGGTTTTCAAAAATATATTAAAGAAAATATATAATAATA
Organism: Cucurbita pepo subsp. pepo; assembly: GCF_002806865.2. Lineage (NCBI taxonomy): Eukaryota > Viridiplantae > Streptophyta > Magnoliopsida > Cucurbitales > Cucurbitaceae > Cucurbita > Cucurbita pepo. Next base: position 8,897,663 of record NC_036650.1, on the reverse strand, counting down.
TTTCATATAACAAATTTTTAAATTTTATATATTGCTTCTGTATTTATCTAAAACAATTAATAAAATGTAAGGGTTAGTTTATTTGTGAAGTATAAAAAATATAATAGAAACGACAAAAATCAATAAACAAGGCAGTTAGGCCTTTGTGGTTGAGGTGTATTGAGTCCACGCCTTATTCTATGACACGTGTCAAATTGATTGACTCTGGTTGGTCGGCAACTTGCATCTTTCCTTAAAAACAAACCACACGTGTGTACTGCCCCCCTCGTGATTTTCATCTCACGTGATACTACTACATAGTGTCCATGTTTCTTTGAATTTTTTTTTTCTTAATTCCACAAATATACTTTTTTATTAAAAAATATATATATTAATTTACTATGAATATTTAAAATCTTCAATTTAACTCACACGACTCACAAAAACCCTATTGTTTTTTTCTTTTTTCTTTTTGTCAAAAATTGATTTAATCTCAAAAGGGGGCGGCAGGTGGGGGTGGGCTAAGAGGATGCGCTGGCAAAATTAGCAACCTTTATCTTTATCAAAAGTCAGAACTTGAAGACAGAAAGCACCAATAATATAATAAGATATATATATATAAATATATACAATTCAAAATTGTACTAACTGAATGACCCAACACGACACCAAACCCAATGAACAAAACATGGAAAAGAAATATTGAACCATTTCGAAAACAAAAAGACCTGACATCTCCACAATGTTCTTCAGAGAATCTCACAGAGCAATCAAATTTCTTTTTAAAATAAAACCCGAGAGAGAGACTCTGTTCCCGTGCCTGTCCGATCAATGGGCCACCTCCTCCCTCTTGAGGTGGGCCATGGATTGGGCAGTGCTTCGGGCCATTTTTCAATTCAAAGTTCTTTTTTAATTTTTTAAGGCCCCAGCCCCAGCCGCTCACCCGCCAAATCACACCTCGTCTCTACAAATCCAACCCTTGATTTCGCCAAGTCGAATTCCATCCACACGTTTTGTTGATGATGATGCCCAATCACAAATGCTTCTATTCCTAACAAATCCGAATTCCCAAACGTCAAGCAATGCACTTGGTCACCACCCCTCACCATTCCCGGTACTTTATACATTAGCACCTCCCCGCCAACCACCATCTCCGCCCCACGGAACATCAGACTCACTACCGGCAGTGGCGGCAGTTTCCCCTGTTTCTCGGGTACACTGTAGCACAAGTCCATCGCTCCTTGAAACACGAAATTTGGATCACCCAGTGGGACCAAAATGCCCTTTGTTTGTACCAGAAACTCGTTCTTTAAAGCCGTGTACACTGGTCCCAGAAGAAACGTGAACTGGGTCCCTGAATCTACCATGGTTTGCCCGGCGCCGGTGTGATCCGGTGCGAATATTGACTTCGGGAGTGCCAGAATTTTGTTCCCTACTCTGATTCCGTCTAGTTGGACCGTGTAGGCTACTCGGTCGTAATACGGCAATGGCGTAGACATTTGAACCAAAGGCGTGTAGGTCAAATTCCCAAGCCAAGAAAGACTCACGTCGCCGAAAAGCAGAACCCCAGAAGAATCACGACCCGATATGCAATAAGAGAATTTGGGCAAACCCAATTGGGTGACAAACGAGAGCGAGCCCCTGTTCATCCCCATCAGCCCAGTGGTCTTCGCGTCCTCCTCCGAATTCGAACTGAAACCCGAATCCATACACCCAAAAAAAGTTCCGGGTTGAGCCGATGACCCGACTCGAAACGTATCCGACGCGAGATTGCCCTCGAGCGACGAGGCGTCGGCATAAGAGACAAAGACGTGGCAGAGTTTCTTTGGGTCGCAGGTAACCGGGTTGGGTAAATCTCGGGTTCGGGTCCGGCAAACAGGGGAAGCACAGGGGACTGGCGAGTAAGAAGAGGAAGAAAGTGGGTTAAAAACAGAGTTCAAATTTGGGGTTTTTTTGCAGTGAAGCCATGAGAGTTCACTCCCTGTATCGAGAACCATAGTAACGGGTTGAGGAGGCGAGCCAAGCGTTAAGGAAACAGTCAAAGTGACATTATGGTGAAAACTGAGCTTATTGGAAGGCCGAGAAGTGACACCCATCTGTGTTTTGAGGGGCAAAACCATGGTCTGAGTCGCAGAAAAACAGAGGCCCTGTTTGAAAGAGACGCAGCAGATAAGAAGCTGCAGCAGGCGGAGGAAGAAGGCCATGATTTGGTAATGGAGTCGTTCTAATCCGCAGAGAAGAGAAGGAAAAGGGGTTGTGTGCGTTGTAAATGGTATGGATTTGTCGGGGGACTGAAATATCAGAGGAGAACAGAGTGGTTTCTGTTCCTTAAATAGTGCGTTTTGTGTACCAAAACGTGCATTAAGTAAGGAGTACGCACAAATGTTGTGCCATTAATTTTGGTTATCATCATTTTTGTATTAAAACTATGTTATGAATATGCCGTTCCCAATTTTAATTTTTCAAGACCAACAAATAGGTATACTATATAGTGTGCAAATAATACTAATAGTTTATTTTTGAACTTAGATTATCTACCTAACTTAACTTAACAACTAATATATAATTGACAACAAAAGCAAGAAGTTTGAACTCATACGCTCACATGTTAATGCACTAAAATACAATTTATTGGATCTAATCTTCAAAATGATATCCAATCAAAAGTAAATAAATAATTTAATTTTTTTTTTATTAAATTGAAGATCCAAATTTACCAGAAAAAAACAAATACATATTTTGTAAATTTATTAATAAGTATTGGGCGAGTACATACAAAGTAAAAAATTGTATTAATTCTAATTAGACATAAACTTTAAACTTATATATTAGATAATAAAGTAAAAAATCCAAGTTTTAATTTTCACCACAAATTTTGAATAAAACTTTTTATTTTAAATAATTTTGTATGTGGATAAAAAAAAAAAATAGTATTAATGGCCCCTGTATTGGGGTTGATGAGTGAGTGAGTGATTGGCGGATGCGCGTACAAATATACCTTGTTGTAGTAAATATATTATTTTTAAAAACCCAAATTATTTAATTTTATTTCTTGTTTTTTTCCCTCGAAAATGGAATCCAACTGTTCACCCATTTAAATTTCCAATTGGTGTTTTCGATGACCAAAAATGTCCTCTAAAATTTACAGCTGGAGACAAATTTTCAGAATTTATTTTCATACATATAATATATATATATATATTACTTTTTATTTTGTTTTCTTTCCATATCTCACTTTCAACTATTTTATCTTTTCTCTCAATTTCGTAATAAACAATTTTCTCTACTTCTTGCCATTCATTTGTTTATTAAATTATATATTATTTTCAACCAAAAGTATGTCGCTGCTATTATTTATCTTTTATAACTTTTATATTATTGATATTTGTGAAAATAAAATATATAAAATATATATGTTTTTTTTCAAAAAAAAGTCAATTCTAATTGATTAAGTCTATGGGAAACGAACCAAATTCAAATACGATAATCTAATATTAATGTATATTTAGTTCATTATCCAACAACTTGGTGCAATATATTAATAATATCATTTAAATAAATTTAAAAGTTCATTAAAGAAGATTGTTGACAATTAAATGGGTTTTTGTAGTTCCCAAATAAGACCTGCATTTCAAATTTGGAGGTGGTGGGCAGCTTGTGGGGAACCCCACTGCTTTTCAACTTCCCATATCCGGGTGGATTCACTCAAATCAAATCAATTCGACTCACTTTAGAGTACTACTGACTAATAAAAGATAAGGTCATCGGTATATAAATAAGAGACATTTGTCTATTAGTCGGAGTCATTTTTAAAAAATTAAATATATTAATGTAGCAAAATATTTTAATAAAAATAGAGACGATCAAGAAAGCAATAGCATTTGACCGAAAAGGAAATGTGGAGCCTTCTTTTTTTCCTCGTGCTTTCCAATTACACATTGCCAAATAAGTCCTCAGCCGCCTGAAAAAAGTTAAATCTCTCTTAGAAATAAAGTTGTTCTCACTTTGTAATTATGTTTATCAAATTCAAAGGAATTGTCGGTAATGTTTCTAATTTAAGCGGGTTTATATCTTAAATAAACAATACTCATACCATTATAAAGATAGGTAAGAACTCTTTGTTTGACCATATACCTATGAATGATAGCTGGAAATTTTTATTTTTGGCATTACCCAAGACTTCCACAAGCATGGAATGGAGGAGAAAATGGGTGCGGAATTAATAACAAAATTGTCTTTTATTTATAACCTCTTGTCTCTATGCCGAACCAAACAAGATTTGAACTCACAAATTTTCTACGTGTACACTACGACAACATGAATATTTTCCCACTACTTTTCTCTTGGTTGTCTCTTTTAGATTTTAATGAACATACTTGTCTTATACCATTTATTTTTGCGTCATTTTTCTAAGCGTCCATTCGGAAGGTCTTATCCCATGCATGCTTCATATTACCCATTCATATTTATCCATGAATTTCCATACACTTCAGGATCATTGTCGTCGATATCAAATTTATTTATTCCAATCAAATCATGACAACATTAATTGAAAACTAATACTTCGTTTAGATGAAGACCCTCTATCTTATGTGATGAAATAGGACTCCCTCCACCATTGCTATCGAGTTATCGTGAATTAAAAGAATAAGACTAGACCCATTATTGGAGAAATGAGAGAGATTTGGATTGGATGGGTTGGTTCAAAATTAGGGCAACACAGTGTGCTTAAAGTAAAAGCACACTCAAGAGGTTGCCATGGATAAGCATGGGGTTGGGATTTTGCTTTGAAATGTGGCAATTTTGAAAAGTGAAAACTAGTGAGGGGTTGGTTGAGCTTTCACCATCAAACTCCCTACAGATGCTGCCATGCAAGAACTTTAGATCAATCTGCTTTTGTAAGTTGTTTTGATAATAAGAACAGGTAATGATAATTGGTTTATGTGTAGCCTAAATGATGATGAAGATGGTAGAAACGTATAAAATGAAGAACAAAGGCAAACTATGGAATGATTATCAATATAGTTCATAGATATCTTATACTGCACAAAATGAACACGTAACAAGAAAAACTCAATTATGAAGTGACGAATTGACAAAGGATGATCCACCAATCATTGTTTTGTTTTGCTTTTCGCCTATTTATGATAGACACCAATCATGTTGGAGTTGTTAAAGTTGATAGCCCTCCTACATTTGGTTGAATTCATTATTCTAAGAGAAATTTGTTGTTCTTCAATAATTGATAGGATTTGTTTTAACCAATAAAAATATTAATAAAGTCCTTATTAAATAAATAAGTAGATAGAAAAGTAGTAAGAAATTTAAAGGATTATTCGTAAATAAGACCCTAACGGGATAAATTTCATTATCTAAAGGGAAACAACCTGATTTGCTAGCTAAGGCTCGTAAATGACCGTCCAGTGATATAGGAGGTATAAGGTGCAGTGTCAACCAAGAGGTTTGCCTAGAGACAACCATCCTTGAAAAAATGCGTAATAGCTTACTGATTGAGCGCTCTTGTGCTAAAGATGGATGAGACTAAGTAATCTACCGAAGTTGTGGGATGAAAAATGCATCGGTAGGAGGAGTGTTTCATCTTAGAGAGAAGCACCCATGTGAGGACTTGTGGACAAAACGAAAAGGAGAATGTCCGCTTGAGTACACAAACATTGGTGAGAGTCCAATGTGTAAAAAATCTAACAGTTTGTCTACAAGATTCGTCGTGGTACGTTGAGATAGAATGCAGTAGAAACAAAAACATAGGAAATGAGTTACCTACTTTTTAATGCTCAAAACGCTCAAAGCAAACATTTTCTTTCCAAATTCTATCGAATCTCCCGAAATAGAATTCGAACCTACCAGCAATTCTTCTAACAAATAATTTAAATTTTTTTTTGTTAAAAGTAGAAGAAGTAGAATTATAGAGGAAGAGTTGTTTTTATGTGTGTTCAAGGCATTATCCATCCATAAATGTAGAGGACACAGTGGATTGTGAAGAGAGTGGGTTATCTGATTAAAAAGAAATTAGGGATTAATCTTGATTATCACACGACTGCGACAACCACCGCTTTCTTTGACTAATCAAACACATCAATCATAAACCTCTTGTCAGCCAATTAGATTTAAGTGTGTTTAGACTAATTTTTTAGGATAATTTTGAATAATTGAAAATTAAGAACTCAGAACCCCAACAATTAATGGGCTTTGCTATTCCGCAGCGATTAATGGGCTTTGCCGTTTCATCGGGCTTGGACTTTACAACCCATTTTCTCATCATCGTCTACCTCCCTAAACATTTCAATTCTATCAGACGTTATTTTCATATTCAACGCGGACGGGCAGCACCTGTTCAGATTCGCCGCACATGCCGCAACCCCGCACCCAACGCCGCCGCCGATAGGAGTCATTGTTACGGGAACAATGAATCCGTCCACCAGACTCATGCTGTATTAATGCATTGATGATTTTGGAGTCCCCATTGTCATCTCCACCGCCGGTGCCTCTGCAATGGAGGAGTCCAGCGCAGTCGCCGCGGCCGGTGTTTGGGTCGAAACAACAGCCCTGTCTTGGCCAGACTCTGCCGGACCATCTCTCCGGCATTTCAACCACCGTCTGTTCTCCAGCGGAGAGACGGAATCCGCCGTCTCTGGGAACTGAGTGGCCGGCGTTTCCCAAGATTCCCAAGATTCCCAATTCTTTTTTTTTTTTTTTTTTTTTTTTTTTTTTTTTTTTTTTTTTTTTTTTTTTTTTTTTTTT